>NC_090728.1:39273430-39278430 GCF_036898095.1 Palaemon carinicauda
AGGCAAAACTTCTTTCCTTTTGAAAAAAAAAAAAGCTTTAAGGATTTTGGGAATCAAATGACAACACAAATGTGGCAATTCGTTGCAGAATTGCCCAATGTGAACTAGTCAGATTATCAAGATGCCGACGATTGGGGAATATTCTAAGGGAGAATGAGTTAGTCCAGGATGTACCTGACTGGGAGCCTCTGTATAGGAGAGAACGTGGTAGACTAAGAGAAACGTAGCTGTTGACAAATCGGAGTGAAGATGGATCTGAGAATTGGGTTGAGCTTAGAGAGATGGCACAGGAAAGAGACATGGCGTGAATTCATTGAGGCCCTATTCTTTCTGTGGGTGCCACAGGATTAAGAAAGATAAGGAAAGCAACCGGATGAACAGCCTTCTTGTCTTTCCAAATGGTCATTCGGCTGAAATTGATAAGGGACCCTTTGATACAATTAGTCAAAACCTGGTATGTGATTTATAATTTGTTTGATTATTCTAAAAACATTCCATCTGCCCTACTTGTATGATATTAATGCTTGGAAACATAATATGAGAGGATTTACAAGCTGAATAACCCATTAAAATCATCCATGTCTGATACAAAAGTGGCAATGCCATGTGCAAAAGAATTTCTTCGTTCTACTCCTGTATGTCACTTCATGTACGAGTTTTAAGGCGATCATTTGGCGTGCACAAAAATATTCTACAATTATATAAAAAATATCAAATTCAATTTATTAAAGCAAAGAAACCTAGACCAGCCAGATGAAAACAAGAGCTAACATCCACGAAAGAATAAAAATAATAACGAATATCAGGTACAAGGGTACAGAATATAATAAGCACACATTCAAAGGTTATTTAAATATTTACCAAACCTTTCAACGATTATTAATTTAGGTTCTCACTTCGCCCTCACATTTGATTTTTTTTTAACTGACGGTGTCGGATCCTTATTCAAATGAAGATGTTCGATTACACCTTCCCTTAATTTCCTTTGATAATAGATTAAATATTCATTTTGGAGGAAGTGATCTGAACAAACAGCGTGATGAAGGGAAAGACAGGTGGTTTCATTTAGAGAGACCAACATCACTAAATGAGAATATCACTCATATCCTTATATTAATTGCTCTATAATGAATCTATCAAACCAGAGTACTTTACATAGTGGCGGGGAAGGTGTGTGAGAGAGAGAGAGAGAGAGAGAGAGAGAGAGAGAGAGAGAGAGAGAGAGAGAGAGAGAGAGACTATAATCACCTTGCCCAAGTCATTCCTTTAAAATGTACATTTTGATGAAGTAATTATTACTACCTAAGCTCTTCTTCCCCTTTCTCCCTCCCTACCCCACCGGCGACCTAATGGTTGGTCGACTGACTATGTGCATCTAAACTCTTAACTTAGGGAGCAGATTGCACTTACCACTGTAGAGCAATGGCAATTTCAGAAAAAGGGAGCCTCTTTTATCAAAATTCCATTAAAACATTCATTATAAATGTTTCGTTGGTTGAAATAATTGCAGACATACATGTACCTTCAACATGCATCTAATAGCAAACCAATTTTTCAAATGTCTACCCGTAAAATATTTAGCGTTTTGAAATCCTGGAACCACACAAGTCAAACCGTTTCCTAAATCAATAGAATACACAACACACTTGATTTTAAATAGTTACTATTGCCAATCTAAATTAGCATTATTTATACACTCAAGAAATTTAAAGTGAATAAAACTTAAAAAGAAAGTTATATATATACATATACACAAGGCTACAAAAAGAAACAAAATTCGGTATGTGAATGTAATTTGTCTTTTATATATATACTCACAAGATCTGGATCTGGAGAAAGCGTATGATAGAGTTGATATGGAAGCAATGTGGAATGTGATGAGGTTATATGGAGTTGGGGGAAAGTTGTTGCAAGCGGTGAAAAGTTTCTACAAAGGTAGTAAAGCATGTGTTAGGATAGGAAATGAAGTAAGTGATTGGTTTCCGGTGAGAGTGGGGCTGAGACAGGGATGTGTGATGTCAACGTGGTTGTTTAACTTGTATGTTGATGGAGTGGTGAGAGAGGTGAATGCTCGAGTGCTTGGACGAGGATTAAAACTGGTAGACGAGAATGACCATGAATGGGAGGTAAATCAGTTGTTGTTTGCGGATGATACTGTACTGGTAGCAGACACAGAAGAGAAGCTTGGCCGATTAGTGACAGAATTTGGAAGTGTGTGTGAGAGAAGGAGAGAGTTAATGTGGGTAAGAGTAAGGTTATGAGATGTACGAGAAGGAAAGGTGGTGCAAGGTTGAATGTTATGTTGAATGGAGAGTTATTTGAGGAAGTGGATCAGTTTAAGTACTTGGGGTCTGTTGTTGCAGCAAATGGTGGAGTGGAAGCAGATGTACGTCAGAGAGTGAATGAAGGTTGCAAAGTGTTGGGGGCAGTTAAGGGATTAGTAAAAAATAGAGGGTTGGGCATGAATGTAAAAAGAGTTCTATATGAGAAAGTGATTGTACCAACTGTGATGTATGGATCGGAGTTGTCGGAAATGAAAGTGACAGAGAGACAGAAATTGAATGTGTTTGAGATGAAGTGTCTAAGGAGTATGGCTGGTGTATCTCGAGTAGATAGGATTAGGAACGAAGTGGTGAGGGTGAGAACGGGTGTAAGAAATGAGTTAGCAGCTAGAGTGGATATGAATATGTTGAGGTGGTTTGGCCATGTTGAGAGAATGGAAAATGGCTGTCTGCTAAAGAAGGTGATGAATGCAAGAGTTGATGGGAGAAGTACAAGAGGAAGGGCAAGGTTTGGGTGAATGGATGTAGTGAAGAAAGCTCTGGGTGATAGGAGGATAGATGTGAGAGCGGCAAGAGAGCGTGCTAGAAATAGGAATGAATGGCGAGCGATTGTGACGCAGTTCAGGTAGGCCCTGCTGCTGCCTCCGATGCCTTAGATGACCGCGGAGGTAGCAGCAGTAGGGGATTCAGCATTATGAAGCTTCATCTGTGGTGGAAATGTGGGAGGGTGGGCTGTGGCACCCTAGCAGTACCAGCTGAACTCGGTTGAGTTCCTTGTTAGGCTGGAGGAACGTAAAGAGTAGAGGTCCCCTTTTTTGTTTTGTTTCATTTGTTGATGTCGGCTACCCCCCAAAATTGGGGGAAGTGCCTTGGTATATGTATGTACGTACAAGACTAAAGTAATGCTGCAGGTTGTTTTCAAGTACTGTAGTACAATCTTACATACCCTCTAAACCTCGGTGAGTGCCGCTGAGGTGTAGACAGGTTTGTCCTGAGAAGTGTTTTAGCTTTTGTTTCTCGCTAACAATATAATTGAAAAGATATCAATTAGTCTTATGGCGAAACCAAAGTGAAAAAAAACATTCCCTAACCCGGTCTGCCTCATATGTGAAACCACGGAGGGAGACCGGAAAAAATGGATAGGCTGTGAGTGCAGAAGATTCTTTTCATAAGAAATGTGTGTTTATGGTGACAGGTATCCCTAATAATGAATTTGGAAACCTAAATTGGTTATGGCCACACTGCGTAGTTGAAGCCAGAGCAGCCAAGGCTCTGGGCAAACAAGAAGCGAGAATTGCCGAATTGGAAAACAAAATTGCGGACCTTAGCGCACACGCAGCAAATTCCACGCTGACTAACGACCTCACAGAGAAACTTAATAATCTTGCAATGAATATGGAATCAATTAAGGCAACACTTCAATCATTGACGGACCAAAAATCGGAGATAACGACTTATGCTGACAAAGTTAAGGAAAAAAAATCTGTTGGTAATTAAATCAACAAATACAACAACTAAAATTACTAAACGAAAACACGAGATCGAACAAGCACTTAAAGACATTACAATACTTAACACGAGGTCAATTTCAAATGGAAATAGTTCTAACCTTTGCTAACAAAATGATCAGAGAAGACGCTGCAAACAAAATTCAGATATTGGTTGCCGACACTGAAAAGAGAAAAATCCTCAAGTTTTAACCAAAAATAATATGCAATGTGTACTATGATGAAGTAATAAATGCCTTGATTCAAAGAAATCATTTCCTAGACCAAATCCAAAATATAGAAGAGAAGATAAGCGTGGTACTGAAAAAAAAAATGCTGCAGGTGGGACTACCCACTATCTGTTGAAATGTGATCCTGAAGTCCGAGAGGCCATTGATGATAATGGTGACAGTTATGTGGTGATGGGGTATATATGACATATATGATATATACCACGTGATCACCTGCCACCACTGTCAGAGGTATGGACATCTTGAAAAGCACCCAACAGAAATGTATATAGAATGCCTAGGTTTGACACAACTAAGCTTCAAGAAAATGAGCACGGAGAAACCTTTGCAATTGAATGTAGGAATCGATTTGCAGTCTTACAGACTTTAAGAGAAGAAGAGCAGACAATTATCAAAGAATGGTGTGATATTGAGAACATTTATCAGTCAGTTGGTAGTGAAGTTTTGGGACATGTAGTTGCAAGGAAAAAGCCATGTATATCAAATGATACTTGGGATACTATAAAAAGGAGACCAAAACAGAAATTGATTGTTGAAAGTTTTCGAGGAAGTAATGAAAATTACAAGGTAGAGTATGATAAGTATTCCAGTATTGATAGTGAAGTCAAGCCAGGAATGACTGGAGAGAATATTTAGACAGTAAAGCACATGAGGTTGA
Organism: Palaemon carinicauda; assembly: GCF_036898095.1. Taxonomy (NCBI): domain Eukaryota; kingdom Metazoa; phylum Arthropoda; class Malacostraca; order Decapoda; family Palaemonidae; genus Palaemon; species Palaemon carinicauda. The sequence continues at coordinate 39,278,109 of NC_090728.1, forward strand.
CAAAGCTATGAATTCAGGGAGTGGCTATGTTGTAAGAATTATCAATGAAATCTACACAGTGGCAAAGAAAAAGCATATACCAATCAAAAAGAGAGATGGATCTGTTATAACAACCGAGGATGAAGAAATGTGACGTTGAATGGAACACTTTAGCAAGGTTATGAATAGGTCATATGAAAGGAATAATCTGATTGATATACCTGAAGCTGAAGAAGATCTTGATGTGCCCATGAATGAATTCGGTGTGTTTAAAGTCGTAGTCATTCTTAAAAAACTCAAGAGATGGAAAGCCCCTGGATACAATGGAAAAACTGCCGAGACG
>NC_090728.1:39283430-39285930 GCF_036898095.1 Palaemon carinicauda
GGGATCATACATTCGATTGGGAAAATGCTAACCTATAGTATGAAGAGTTGTAAGGAAAAGGGTTTAGGTTATACTGTATTTCTCAACGAAAATCTTTTTCTACTGTAGTATTTTACTTGACCTGGAATTAATTTATGCTTGTGATGTCTTGGGCAGTTGAAAATATTTTATGCAATGGTTAATGCTGATTAAATTTATATCTTTCACATCGTTCATAAATATTTGAAAACTTGAGGGCTATTCTTTGAAATCTGGAACGAGTAATTATACAGTTTAATAAAGTTATTTTGTTGCGTTACTGTATATCAATGATTACTAAGTACTTGCAGGTCTTAACATCAATTACTTGGTGTATGTTAACTACTGTGTCCAGTGGCTACTTTCCTTTTGTGTAAAGTTACAAGAGAGACTTTAACCATGGTAAACAGCTCTTCTAGGAGAAGACGACTCCAAAATCAAATATTTTCCAGTTTTGGGAAGTGCCATAGCATCTGTACTATGGTCTTTCACTGTTTGGGGCGAGAGATCTCTTGCTCAAGTGTATATTTGAGCAAATTTTTCTATCTTATCTCTCTTTCTCTTGTTATTTTGAAGTTTTCCATAATTTATATCTGAAAAATAAATTTCAATGATGTTATTGTTCTTCAATTTCTCTTGTTTAATTACTTATTTCCTTCCCTTCACTGGACTACTATTTTCGCTGATGGAGCCCTTCGGCTTTTAGCATCCTGTTTTTTCCACTAAGGATGTAGCTTAGCAAATAATACACACACACACACATATATATATATATATATATATATATATATATATATATATATATATATATATGTGTGTGTGTGTGTGTGTGTACATAATGTATATCCATAACTGATTATTTCAAATCCACAATAGTATTCTTTGTAAACTAGTATATAATTCTAAAAATGCATAACAATATAAGTTAAAATATAGTGAAATTTTGTAATAATGAACCCTGATTTAAATTTATCCTTATACATCTAACTTATAGTGTCCACTTTCGATTCCTGTAATCAGTTTTGTTACTACACAAAATAAACATACTCTGTCAATTTCATAATTTCATACCGCAGTTTTTTTCAGTTTAAAGTGAAACATACCGGAAGTGTTTTAAGACAATGAATCAGAATTAAAACATTCACAGCCTAATTTGTAAGCATGGTAAAATCCTTAAACATCATTACATACACGTTTTCTTCACGTGAAGGAATATTTTAAACTCGTTCCGACAACCATCATTCCTCAGACAACGGAAACCAGAATTCAATCCCGCCTCCATTGCGTTTTTTGGGTATATTAGGCAAAAATGAAATCCAATCAGTCTCAGTTAATACAACAAAATGAAATTCTGTGGGTATGAAAACACTGAGATCCAAGAGAGCAAGGAAAAAGTTCACGAAAGCCGCTTGATCAAAGAGATACGAACATCTGCACAATGGGAAGCACATGGGAAAGCAAATATATCTTTAATTCTGCTGGTCGCATTTTCATACCAAGGATTCATTATCCAAAATTAATTATTGAAATTTTTTTAATTGTAATATATATATATATATATATATATATATATATATATATATATATATAACTTTTGATGACATTTGAGGACTATGAAAAAGCATTTGATAGTATGCACCGGCCAATTTTGTGGAGAGTCCTGTGTTATTATGAGTTCTTTAATATTTAAATTTGATTAAGTCTGTTCATGTGCATAGTAAGTGCAAAGTCATATAAAATGAATTTCCAGTGAACAATGGAGTATATACTCCAAGGGAATGTGTTGTCACCTATGTTTATTCTTCTCATGGATTCTATAATGCATAGATTAGGTGGGGATGGTGGAGAAGGATTGGTCTGGATTGGTAATAGGAAATTAGCTGACCTTGAGTATGCTGATGACACTGTCCTTATTAGCAAAACACCAGAGGTTTTGCAATGCCTGCTTACCATGATCCATGAAACATAACATAAGGTTGGGTTCAATATAAATAGAAGAAACGCAGATATGATGAGAACATAATATACAATGGAAGATGAAATATCATTGGAAGGAGAAAGGAATAATGATGCGGAATCATTTAGATATTAAGGAACTACTAATACAAGGTCTTTAGAATTGAAATTTAATGGACGAGTGAAAAAAACAAATCAGAAGGGCAAGGTTGAGTAAAATTTGAAAATCAAATTGCCTGAAATTATATATAACCAGGCTATATATCAGTTTAGTGAGATCGGTATTACTGTATGGACACGAGTCATGGTATGGAAATACAACAATATCCAACAGATTTTGTAGACTTGAGAACAAAGCCCTCAGAAGTTTTTTGGGAGGGAGATGGCACGGCAGGATTAGAAATGAAACTATAAGAGGAATTACTTGAGTGTCATACATAGATGAGATCATGGTGAGGGGAAGAGGGAGATGGATTGGTTATGCTCTTCAAACCCCACGAGAGATTAGTTCACCATATTTTGAACT
>NC_090728.1:39288430-39295930 GCF_036898095.1 Palaemon carinicauda
TTGGCCATCTTTTGCTTGGCAAGAAATAAAAGATGGCACTTATCAGCAGTTCATCTACATGGGTTCCGCAATGTGACGGCGGACGCTCTATCCAGGCGAAAGCCGATAGAGTCAGAATGGTCCCTCGACGCAGACTCATTCTCCATCTTGGAAAAAGTCCCAGAACTGCAGATCGACCTCTTCGCAACGAGCGACAACAAGAAACTATCTCGATATGTAGCACAATACGAGGACCCTCGGGCAGAAGCGATGTCCCTCGATTGGAACAGATGGAATCACATCTATCTGTTCCCTCCAACAAATCTCCTGCTGAAGGTCCTCAACAAGCTGTGACCCTTCAAGGGGACAGCAGCAGTAGTGGCCCCCAAATGGCCCAAGGGCAATTGGTTCCCTCTAGTGATAGAACTGAGGCTGAGGCTGTTTCCTCTACCGAACCCAGTTCTATCCCAACTGGTTCAGAAGTAGACTGTCTACGCTTCATCATTGAGAGCCCAAAACCTACATCTCATGATTTTCTCCCCTTAACAGCCAAGAAAAGGTTCGGGATCTCAAAAGACAACATCGACTTTATAGTAGAATGCAAGACAGGCCGGCAAAAATCTCTATAGACTTCTGCCTGTCCTTTTTCATTCACCTACATGAGCAAGGCCTAGCCTCCACCATGATAACTACGTGTAAATCACCTTTGACTAGGCCTCTTCTCAACGCCTTCCAGCTGGACCTGTCGAACGATATCTTCAATAAGATTCCGAAAGAATGAACTAGACTAAAACCAGAAACCCCTCCAAAGCCCACATCATGGTCCTTGGACAAAGTCTTGCACTACGCTTCGAACTTGAACAACGAAGATTGTTCCCTAAATGATCTAACACAGAAAGTGATATTCTTGTTCGCTATAGCCTCAGGGACTAGAGTTCGTAAAATAGTGGCCCTATCTAGAAACGAGGGCCATATTCAGTTTACAGAAAAGGGAGAACCGAATCTTCTTCCTGATCCTACCTTTCTCGCCAAAATCGAGCTTCCCACCAAGAGGTGGGGTCCTTGGAGAATCTGCCCTCTGATGGAAGATGTCTCTCAATGTTCAATAGTGTCTCTTAAGGTCTACCTTCGAAGAACTTAAGACTTCAAGGAAGGACAGCTCTTCATAAGAGAAACCTCAGGATCAAACTTATCCCTAAAACAACTGAGGGCAAAACTCACCTACTTTATTTGCAGAGCAGATCCTGACAGTACATCTGCAGGTCACGATCCTAGAAAAATTGCTTCCTCGCTGAACTTCTTTCAGCATATGGACTTTGATAGACTCCGCTCATATACTGGTTGGAAATCCTCTAGTCTTTTATAAATATTATGCGAAGCAAGTGCATAGAATAAAACACTATGTGGTGGCGGTAGGTAGTGTTATAAAACCTGTCGTCTAGTGCTGCGATGAACAATGAACTGTTTAGGACTTAACAGTGTAAAGGGTGAACAGGTATTAGCATCTTTAAGTGTAATGCCTTCTAATGAGAATCACTATGGTGATTCTTGGACTGTCCTATATAGGTATAGAATCCAACCAATAACACCAGTGCCGCGTGAACATTCGTACACAGTGTTAAAACATATCCAACATCTAAGTGAAATAAATTTGATAATTTCACAATACTGAGTGGCACCTGTGTGTTACTAATATATGCCAAGTCGGGAGAATACGGTGGATGCGGAACTGCAGCGAGATTCTTTCCGGCCATGAAGTCGAACAAACAGTGACGTGTGAGAGGGCGCGTTGTCATGATGCAGCAGCCACCCATTTCTCCATTTTTCCGGCCAAATCTCGCTGCAGTTCGGCATCCACCATATTCTCCTGACTTGGCACCATGAGACTTCTGGCTAATCCCGAAAATTAAATCGAAGATGAAAGGGAAACGATTTGACACCATTGAAGACATCAAATCGAACACGACAAAACAAATAAAGTTATTGAAAAAAAGAGGACTTCCAGGAATGTTTTCAAAAGTGGCAGGCACGGTGGAGTAAGTGCGTATGTGCCGAAGGTGAGTACTTTGAAGGAGATTAGTGACAAAACATGTTAATGTTAGTAATTTAATAAATATTCACACATTTTGCGAACTTTTTGATCACCCCTCGTATATATACATATACATATAAATATGTATATACACACGTATCTATCTATCTATCTATCTATCTATCTATATATATATATATATATATATATATAATATATACATCTACAAGTATCTATCTATCTATCTATATATATATATATATATATATATATATATATAAATATATATATATATATATATATTATATACATATATATATATATACATATATTTGAGCATATAAATATACACATACACATTCATATATAGGTATTTATATCTATTTTATATATATACATATATCTATATACACACGTTAAGTACATATATATATATATATATATATATATATATATATATATATATATATATATATAATATATATATATATAATGTTAAATTTTGCACATTTACGCGTGTTTTTCATATTCAAATAAGCCATATATTTTAGATACATGAATGTCTGGATTCTCTTACCGACCTCAAAATCAGAGCCCCAAGCGAAACCACTCAATGAAAATATCTTCTAACCGGCCGGGAATCGAACCCTGGTCCACGATCCTTGTAACAACAGTGACATACCACTTAGCCACGAAGAAAGATAAAAGTCAATGATAATTCATCTGTACTTATTACTGTCGAATTCAGGTTTTTTGTACTTAGAAATTAAATTAAACCATCTTCACCATCATAGCTAATTGGTATGTTTGTGACTTGGCATTCGATTAACGATAAATTTTACACATTTAAACGTGTTTTTTATATTCAATTAAGCCATATATTTTTAATACATTAAAGTCTGGATTCTCTTACAGACCTCAGAATCAGAGCCCCAATGAGGAAAGGAAATGGAGAAATAAATAAACTACAAGAGAAGTAATTAGAAACCAAAATAAAATAATTAAAGAACAAAAAACTACATAAACTATTAAAACCTCAAAAAGAAGAGGAAGAGAATTAACAGAAAAGTGCCCGAGTTTACCCTCAAGCAAGAAAAATCCACCCCAAGGCAGTGGAAGACCATGGCACAGAGGGTATGGCACTACCCAAAACTAGAGAACAATCGTTTGATTCTGGAGTGTCCTTATCCTAGAAGAGCTGCTTACCATAGCTATAGTCCATTTCTTTTATAAAGGCAGATTTGCACCGACTCGCAGCGGTGCCCTTTTAGCTCGGAAAATTTTCCTGATCGCTGATTGGTTAGAATTATCTCGTCCAACCAATCAGCGATCAGGAAACTTTTCCGAGCTAAAAGGGCACCGCTGCGAGTCGGTGCAAATCTGCATCGCTAAAAGAAATTGACTATAGTCTGTTATACCCTTACCAAGAGGAAAGTAGCCACTGACCAATAATTACAGTTCGGTAGTTAACCCCCTGAGTGAAGAAGAACTGTTTGGTAATCTCAGTGCTGTCATGTGTACGAGGACAAAGGAGAATATGTATAAAATAGGTCAGACTTTTCAGTGCACGAGTCGGCAAAGTAAATATTAGCCGTAAACAGAGAAGGATCCAACGTAGTCCTGTCTGGCCAGTCAAAGAATCCAACGACACTCTAGCGATAGTATCTCAACTGGTGGCTGGTGCCTAGACAACCTAATACCTAAAATCTCTTAAATGCTTTCATATTAACGCAGATGCAAACGGATAGATATCGTTACTACACTTATTAGTTTCTTCGAAAATAATGTTATAATTCCTGTTCAAACATCAGTTAAACGTTTTGGAGATTACCGTATATCCCATGGATTTCAGGAGGCAAGGACTAGAAAATTATTATGAATGTGAATTGATAATAGCTTTTTGCTTTTTTTTCTTTTTTTTCTTTTTTTTTTTTTGCTGTTGTATATTGGTGTTTCCGTATACAATATATAATTGTGTGCAAATATTTCCGTTCAATCGTGATTTGAAAAATGTTGTGAATCAGAGGTTTTTCGCAAAATAATCAGGGAACCAAGATTTACGTTTTCCGATAAACCAACAAGATAAGAAAAAAAAATGGAATTCACTATAATTCCAATAATACAGACAAACAAGAACTTACCATTGATGGCAATGTTTGATGAAAAATAAATCCTTTATAGGAAGGAAAATCTATGGAGTGCCATCATACTGTGGTCGAGATATCAATACTTCTATTAGCCGAAGTTTAATGATCTTGGGAAGGTTATATCACCTTATTAATATTCTATTCACGTGCTTCTATTCATATTAAATTTCAATAATATTTCATTTTTCAGTAGTGAAAAAATAACCTTAAATAAGGGATACATAAACATATACATACAAACATACACACTCACATACACACATGCCTATATATATATATATATATATATATATATATATATATATATATATATACATACATATACATATATATATATATTATATATATATATATATATATATATATATATATATATATATATACATACATACATATAGTGTGTGTATTGTGTGTGCGTGTGTGTGGGGAGAGAGAGAGAGAGAGAGAGAGAGAGAGAGAGAGAGAGAGAGAGAGAGAGAGAGAGAGAGATACTATAAAAGTTACTAGGTCCAAGCCAAGTAAGGCCATAACCCCTTGATAAACAATGAACACAAGTTGGAAGCACAATCATGACAGCCACAGCTGAACAACCATGAAACTGTGGCCACCCTGCTAATTGTAAGGCGGTGAAGAGACAGTGCAGATGCTGAGTCATAGCTAGGATGTTAGGAAATATTAACAAAAGATGAATATAGAGAAACAATTGAATCGGTTAAAATTACAAATGATAACTATTCATAGATGGCTAATACCAAGGTTACCAATTTTGGCCCAATACACAATGTTTTGAATGACATCTTAGGGATAAAGAAGTGAACTGTAAAATGGGTGCTACGAAGAGATAAAATCTTCCAGGAGACTAATTTTCCATCCTGATCTGGAAAACATTCGATGGGAAATAAGTAACAAGGCGAGTCATGAATCTGGCAGATTAGACCTAAATCAATAATTCAAAGCAAAACGCTGGAAGCCCCTTGGTTCTCTCTTGACCAAAATGTTAAGAATGCAATATTCGTTGGCAGAAATATGAACTCGGTATTTGAGCAATCTCGCAGAAAAAAAAGTGGTCTCGCTAATAATCATAAAAATTGCATGTCAAAACGGAAACAGTAAAAAGTCGATTACACAACTGTAGATTTATATTTTTTATCCTACCTGACTTGACCGATTACCTGACCTCAAACCCCAATAGTATGGTTACCATTTTTGGAGAAAAACTTGCAGACTCAGACTACAGCCATCCAAGGTGAGATAGGGATAAAACACACTATACAATGATGTGAATTATAGCAAGGGATACTATGCTGAAGAATAAAATGATATGATCTGTGTTCCTGGGATGTTTTCTGGCTAAGACTGAGAACTTTTTGACTGACACATATAAGTTCATATTTGTGGAATAAAACATTGAAGTAAAAAGTTAATTCTTTACTTGGTCATTACAGAGATTGGAGTACAAAGCATGACTGCTGACTAAGTGGAAATTAATTTGAAGTGATTAACGCTATTTCTGTATTGAGAGCGCCATGACAAAATGGGAATTTAGAAAGCCACGATATTAGTGAAGGTTGAGATAAGCAGCGACCACTTGCGTACGTAATCAAAGGAATTTGCAAGAAGAACAGCATGTTGTGTAAAATAGCTTTAGATTAGGCAAGGAGAAAGTGGTCTTCATGATATCTGGGATGTTACAGTTCATTCTAAGTGAAATGTAGTTGGGTACTGAGAGTAAATATAGTGCCTTAGATGACATGACAGTATATTATAATTAAGGTGATGGTAAGTATTTGAAGTATGAAATATATTTATATTCAGAAAAAAACAGTAACTTAATAGGAACGATGAACCATTCTGCATTGGCAATCATTTGGGTACATAATTTAAGAATCTTGAAGAAACACGGAAAAGGGAGCCGTAATACGCGTTCAGCAAACAACACGGTAACATAGAAAGCCCTACTTACATTTTCTTCTATGCATTGCCATCGACTCTACTAACCTTAAACAACAAAAGCCGTGGAATTTAACACTTAATTATCTGAATTATTTTCATTTCCATTATTTAATTGTTAACTTTTATGCGAATATCAGCCTTAATGACAAAAGCTGTTGAATGTACATATGCAATTGTAACCCTTATGTGACTCTGTGGGGACCTACAAAAATCTCATGGTTAAATAAAGCCATGGTATTCAAGAGCTTGTCATGTATTCATGACTTCTTCACAGAATCACAGAGGGGACATAATAAATTAGAAAACATGCACGCAGAAATGCATTGCAATTTCTGTGTGACACTGAATTGAATGGCAGCATATAAAAGTTATTAATGTTCTTCTCTTAATTAATATAGTATATGAAGAGGTTACGAAATAGTGTCACACACCTTCCTACACCAGAACACTTAAGACGTCTTTCTTCGGAGGAAAAAAACTCATGAACAAAGTACACGCATTCCATTAGCATGCATGTGCATAAAATAAAGACTTCAAATCACTGAATTGGTAATAAAAATGCAGATATTGCAATATATTGCATAAATTTACAATTATATATACATATACATATATATATACATATATATACATATATATATACATATATATATACATATATATACATATACATATATATATACATATATATATATATATACATATATATATATACATATATATATATACATATATATATACATATATATATACATATATATACACATATATACACATATATATATACATATATATATATATACACATATATATATATACATATATATATACATATATGAGAGAGAGAGAGAGAGAGAGAGAGAGAGAGAGAGAGAGAGAGAGAGAGAGAGAGAGAGAGAGTTGGAATGCAGTAGTAATTAGACATTTTTGTTTCCGCATGACTCAAAATTACCTAGAATGACGTGTGTCTCTCTTCCTGTTATCTGATATCTGGCGTACGTCAAATTGGTAACAAGCGTGACCTAATGACCCATCAGCTAGTCTGTTGGGACCTAAATTCGTTTAAAAATAAAATTGCTTGTCGCTCAATGCATAAATGTTAAAAAAAAAATATTTGTCTAATAAAATGAAATAGTTCTAGAAGTAAATAGGCCTACTTACGAATTAATCTTCATGAAACAAAAACTTATACCATACATATATATATATATATATATATATATAGAGAGAGAGAGAGAGAGAGAGAGAGAGAGAGAGAGAGAGAGAGAGAGAGAGAGAGAGAGAGAGAGAGAGGAGTAAAAATTTCAAGAACTGGGGAATCTTATGAGGACTATGCATTTTCCTTCAGCGGACATGAAAGGAACCAAGAAAATGGAGTGGGTCTTCTTA
>NC_090728.1:39305930-39318430 GCF_036898095.1 Palaemon carinicauda
ATCGTGACTCAAAGAAAGAAGAGACAATTTGTACCAGCAACGCCTGCACAAGAAAACAAGTCTACTTCAGATTCCATCAGACCATTGACAGGAACAAGGATCATTTGACTCTTGAGCAAAAGATCAATAAGTGCCTGGGGCACCAAGATGTTGTTTAACAAGTAAACATTCATATCAATCACTGTCGAGTCATGCGATCAGTTACAAGGTACTGTCTCTGTAAAGGGAAGGTGAACCCTGTCCTCCAACTGCCTTTGCTACAATGAGAGTTGGTCATGTCTGCCCACTACAGAGTGGTAAATAATGGAGTAACAGTAATCTCTAGTAGTTTAAAGGCATTACAGCAAATCTCCCAGTAGAGCGCTGTCAAGCATTGCATTCAATTGATCATCAATGATCGGTCGCAACAGACTACTTCAAAAGGACAAGATTGAGACTTATCTTCAACACTATTTGTCAGACGTAGTTGTGCGCATAAATTGGCTATGGACTCCTCCAGGAAGGGAATTTCCTCCGATTTATGGCAGGAATCATGTGACTGTTTACCCGGGGACAGAATGAAGATTCAGGTGTGGCTTAAATGGTTCATTATGTCCTAAACTTGATAGGAGAACATTGATAGATGTTAACAAAAGGGACCTTCTCCCTAATGACATGTATCCCTTATAAATGGTGAAGAAGTTTTGCATCTCCGTTCCAGACAGAAAAAACTGTAATAAGCTCTGAATATTCCCTCTCAGGGGGACCAGACTTGCTTAAGGGAAAGTTCTGAGTCTGTATTTTTGATACACAAGACAAAATATCTGGAGATGTCAGGGAGGACCTGACTGGGATGATAGGAGCACCCACTTGAGGGTAGACTACAATGTCTGGATACATGACAGGAGGTGGGTTACAACCCCCGAATGATAAAGGAATGCATTGGAATAAAGTTCCAATTGTTCTGTGTGATAGCAAGTAGCCCTTGTTACTACTTGCGGGCATGCATATGCCAGCGAGTGTCAAAACGTAATTTCCCAGACTCATGGTAGGCATTCGTGTATGAGTCCGAGCTCCTAAACACGTTTCCATGTGAGAGCATCTATGTGGTAGCTTGTGGGAATAGCATACGTGCAACGATGCGAAACATCATTAGTCAAAAGGAAATGATTTTGACTAGCTATAGCATTGTGAATATGAAAATGTTTGTGAGCAAAGCAAAGCAATCAGATCTCTTTCGGCAACAGGGACTTGCCCTCCCCTTGGGTGGGACAAGGCTATTTGTAAGTGAGTATATATTTGCTAGGAGCATAAGCTGTTTCCATCCCATAGGGAATAGAGGTTTAAAAGAATACCCTAGAGGGATTATGTCTCACAAGACCATTGTCCTTTGGAGTGAGGCAGAAATTACAAAGGATCCGAGACCGATACCTTTTGTGTTCCGATGAGTTCGCTAACCTATGAAGAGATGTCCGAGATAATACCCTATAAGGATCATGTTTCCCCAAGAATTTTTTCTGAACCATGGTGGGATGCGGCGGGCAAAAGCGATCGGAAAGCATTCCTTTATGTGGCAATAGCTGGATACGATTATGTCCAATGAGACTCATTGAGCTTTGGGGGCATAGTAATGGCATACAGTGGCTGCAGGCAGTCAGCAGTCAATAACCCAAGGGTTTCGTCTAACAAAACTTTGTACAAAGTTAGGATTCTACCTACCTGGCGAGGTCTAGAGGTCACATGAGTGAGTGTGCATGCGCATCCCAAAGTAGCTCATGATATTCATTTATAATTTATTAGGAGGGTGTTAGTTTGGAGGGTAATTATATACCAAAGTAAGTGACAAATAGTTAGAGACAAGGAGAGGTGGAGAAGACAGACTGCTAGTAGTGTTAGTAGTAGCAGTAGTAGTTAGCAAGCTCCTGTAGTTGTACAGACCTCAGCAGAGAGAGGAGTTACCCGCACACCTTTGGTTAGTATCTGGTAGGCTTTCTCTTAAGAAAATGAATAGTTTGCGTGGTAGGATTATTTGCCAAACATGCAAAGAACAAACATTCACAGATGAGGTTGATAAAAAAGTCTTGTAAGCTCATTTAGTGAAGCGAGCATTAGCAAGCGCTGGCAAACGTTGAGGATACGTCAGGTTCCCCTATGCAGTTGGTAAGTAAGGTCTTGCAAATTCATAGCTCTGGTGAGTCGAGTGCTCTAGACCGTTGCGAGTCGCGTGCTCTAGACCGTGCGAGTCGAGTGCTCTAGACCGCTGCGAGTCTAGACCGCTAGACCGCTGCGAGTCTAGACCGCTAGACCGCTGCGAGTCTAGACCGCTAGACCGCTGCGAGTCTAGACCGCTAGACCGCTGCGAGTCTAGACCGCTAGACCGTTGCGAGTCTAGACCGCTAGACCGTTGCGAGTCGAGGGCTCTAGACCGCTAGACCGTTGCGAGTCGAGACCGCTAGACCGTTGCGAGTCGAGGGCTCTAGACCGCTAGACCGTTGCGAGTCGAGGGCTCTAGACCGCTAGACCGTTGCGAGTCGAGGGCTCTAGACCGCTAGACCGTTGCGAGTCGAGGGCTCTAGACCGCTAGACCGTTGCGAGTCGAGGGCTCTAGACCGCTAGACCGTTGCGAGTCGAGGGCTCTAGACCGCTAGACCGTTGCGAGTCGAGGGCTCTAGACCGCTGCGAGTCGAGTGCTCTAGACCGCTGCGGGTCGAGTGCTCTAGACCGCTGCGGGTCGAGTGCTCTAGACCGCTGCGGGGCGAGTGCTCTAGACCGCTGCGGGGCGAGTGCTCTAGACCGCTGCGGGGCGAGTGCTCTAGACCGTTGCGGGGCGAGTGCTCTAGACTGTTGCGGGGCGAGTGCTCTAGACCGTTGCGGGGAGAGTGCTCTAGACTGTTGCGGGGCGAGTGCTCTAGACCGTTGCGGGGCGAGTGCTCTAGACCGTTGGGTCGCGAGGCAAGTGCTCTAGACCGTTGGGTCGCAAAGCAAGTGCTCTAGACTGTTGGGTTGCGAAGCGAATGCTCTAGACCGTCGTGAGGTGAGTGTTCAAGACCGTCGTGAGGCGAGTGCTCTACACCGCTGCGAGGAGTGCTCTGGACCGTCGCGAGTCGACTGTTCTGGACCGTTGCGAGTCGAGGGCTCTGGACCGTTGCGAGTCGAGGGCTCTGGACCGTTGCGAGTCGAGGGCTCTGGACCGTTGCGAGTCGAGGGCTCTGGACCGTTGCGAGTCGAGGGCTCTGGACCGTTGCGAGTCGAGGGCTCTGGACCGTTGCGAGTCGAGGGCTCTGGACCGTTGCGAGTCGAGGGCTCTGGACCGTTGCGAGGGGAGTGCTATAGACTATTGCGAGGAGAGTGCTGTAGACCGTTGCGAGTCGAGTGGTCTAGACCGTTGCAAGGCGAGTGGGTATTATTTTACTGTATTACAGGGCAATGTAACCTAGGAAAAAAATTAGTTTTTCTTATAAAAAAATTACGCTCTCTTCGAAAATGACACTCGTTCCCGTCGCAAATGAATAGTTTAAGTAATATATATATATATATATATATATCTATATCTTACGATAATGGGGGACCCCCAGTAGGAACTCAGGGTTTTTGGTGGGGAAAACTTACTAGGGAAACGATATTAACCGTAAAACAAGCCTTTTCTTCTCTATACCTTCTTGGATGTATAATAATCGGAGGAAAAGACAAAACAGTATAACTGGATAAACTTTGGAGGCGCCGTTGCAAAGGCTATGTGCCATGAAAAAATACAGTAACCAGTGCTGCCAACGTCTGATGTAGATCAAATGTTAGTGTAACATGCTAACATTAGCAGTGGGTTTTATTTAATTTTTCTCATTCTACTTGCCGGTTGTAGACGGTCCCGTTCGTTCGTTCGTACATAGCAGGTTTCGACCTTCTGCGCAGAAACCACGCCTCCCTGCGCAGAGACTTTTCCTCCACCAATAGGATTTTTTCTTCTCTAATTGTTAAATGTACCTATTCGTCTCTCTACCAGCTCTGTTCAAGTATATTACTTGATTAGTTATGTAATACCCTCGTTTACATATTACGTTTGACCCAATAATTACTAGTTTTTTTATCCGATACCTTATAAAATGACCTCATTTTATATTCCCATTAAATATTCATCATACATTCCATTTTAACTTCCTATATTGCTTTTATTTCTTTTGTTATTACCTTGTCACACCCAAATTTCACAAATAGTTGCTCTGATCCAGTTTCCCATTCCAGTTCATTCGTGTTTACCCTCTTGACTCCGTTGTTTTCCCGTTAACCAATCACGAACCCATACGTATTCAAAGTTTGCACAAGGGGGTTGTCAGTTAATGTTTCCCTACCCCCTTCCTTTATCTCTTTAAGTGGTCTATTCATACCCCTTCCACCAAATCCTTTTCCCAGGAAACCTTTGTCCTAGTAAGGTGTCCATCATTTCAAGTGATATTTATTTTTTCGTATTTTGTGATGGAGGAAGTTATAGAAACTTTTAATGGCTGCAGTATTCCATACTTAAAAGCATTTGCTAAATTCCATGGTGATTTTTATGATTCGACATCCAGTGTTGATAATTTCCTTAAAGCACACAATGTAATACCTCAACGTTTACAGTGCCACAAGTGCCGTTCCTTCCTATCTTACAGGAAAGACATTCACGTATTTTACTGTAATACCCAAACCAACACAAGTTTCGCCGTACGGGTCATAAAGGTAAGTCATTCAACAAAAGTCATTATATTGGGTTTGTGACCTGTTAACATCTAGGTTAGGTTAGGTTGGTTTGTTAGGTTCTGTACCCTTTTTGTACCTTTTTATATATTGTGTAAAGTGTATATGGAACAATTCTTTAAAATACACATGATAATATTACCGTAGCATTGCTATCGTTAGCAATGCCTTTGTAACGTTGTCAACACTGTGTACCATTGGTAATGTTGCTAATCTTATCTTTCGTAGTACATACGTGAGGTTTGTGACCTGATAAGTCCTAGGTTAGGTTAGGTGGGTTTGTTAGGTTCTGTACCCTTTTAGTACTTTTTTATATATTGTGTAAAGTGTATATGGAAAAATTATTTAAAATACGAATGGTAATATCTATCATTACTATGGATAGTAATGTCACCGTATCGTTGGTAACGCTGTGTATCACTCGTAACGTGGCTAACTTTACCGTTCTCAGTAAATACGTGAGGTTTGTGACCTGGGAACTACTAGGTTAGGTTAGGTCGGTTTGTTAGGTTCTGTACCCTTTTTGTACTTTTTATATATTGTGTAAACGGTATATGGGAAAATCCTTTGAAATACACATGGTAATATTATCGTAACATTGGCAACGTTAGCAATCCCACCCATCGTTGGTAACACTGTATCATTGGTAACTATTCTAATGTTATCGTTCTAAGTTTCTCAGTACATACGTGAGTGAAGTGACACTGTTGAACAAGTCATTATATTTAAACATTTTAACACAACATATATAACAATAGTGAATATATTTATTCATTTTAACAGAAAAAAATATGTTTTCCTGTAGAATAGAACGTGATTTAACCAGTTTTCACTTCATTTCATCCGTAATAACAGCAACCAGTTCGGCATTTTAAAGTTGGTCAAATCGGTTGTTCTGTTTGTTTGCGGATGATGGTCAAATTCAGTCAAATCACATTATTTACTACAGGAAAACATATATTTTCTGTTCGAAATCAGAATCTGTAATACAGTAAAACTTTACCGGCGAGTGTTGTAGACCGTTGCGAGGCGAGTGCTGTAGACTGTTGCGAGGCGACTGCTGGCTGGAGTTATACAGTACAGTAATTGTAAATGGGAAGTACGAACTACTGAGGTAGTGTGTACTTGAGCCCACAGAAAGCTTGACTCCTCTGCCTTATGCCCTCCTACCAGAGGAAGTATTTGTTTGGAAGGAGACAAAAAAGGCTGTGTTATACTTATAGAAAACCACGTTTTTTCTCGTGAGACAGAACCCTGAGGCGTAGGTCACGAAGGGCCTGGCCTCGTAAATCTCCATGAGCCATGTTGTGCCCAACGGACACGGAGCAAGCGTAATTTTTGTAGGCAATAGACCCGAAGGGTTATTGCCAATAAGACACTTAGATGTGAGAGGCAAGAACAGCAAGCAGTATGCATGCATCACTATCTGTAGCACTCTCAGAAGCGATAAACTAACGAGACTCCTTGCGCCCTGGGGGCACGATGGGTTGCAAGAATTGTCAGGACCACTCTGGAGATTCGGCAGGACCACTCCTGAGAGGGGCGTCCTACTCGTGAATGTGAAGGGTGTTCATCAGCTCAGTGCAGCAAACTTGCATACGCTCAGCCTGCTGAGAAGTCTCAGACTGAGGGCGGGCGTTGTAATCTACGAGCTTCAAAATGTAACAAGTTCAGTTTATAGGTTCTCCTCGAAAGGATAGCCAGACGGGAAACCACGAGGGGTACTCATCAGCAACTGCTCTTGTCTATCTACTAAAGTAGGGCATATGAGAGAAGCCAAGACTACTACTAGCAGGGCCACAGAAAGTTCCTTGGACCTATGGCCTTCTGAATCTCTAAGGGTGGAGACCGAAGTCTTCCCCTGGGGAGGCAGGTGCAAGCTCCAGCTGTGTTCCTGTCTGCAGAGCCTCAAAAAATTACTCATTAATGGAGAGATTTAAAAGCCCCATGGAAAGAAGGAGTTGCTGCAAGCGACAACAAGAGAGACCTCCCTGGTGAAGGGGCCCTGTTGCTTCGCTAAGGGAAGCAACAATGTCCGCACCTACAGGTTTTTCGAGGGTCAGTTGATAATTTGTTCTACTCATTCACCCTCCAACCGAGTACGAACAAGCAGAAACAACGTCAAGTCAAAGGCCAGTTTATTAGGTTTATCTGGAGAGAGGGACACCATCTACAGTATTCACCGCTGAGCCAAAATAAAAAGTGAAGGCTTTTCAACGAGGTGTGTGTGAGGGGGTGTGATTTGATCTAACCCACCATCGCTAACTAGCATTGGGTAATTATGAATCACTGAATAATCCTTAGGCTAGTTTTCAACACTCGCCAAAAAAATATCCAGTGTAAAGAGCAAAAGTGTTTGTATTCACGTCAGAACAAATCAATTTTGTTTATTTAAAGCACTAATTATATCAATTATTAGTAAAATTCAGACTTTAACAGCCAATTTAAATAGCAAAATAATGATGAACATAACATTAAAAATAAACATATGTGTGTAGTATGCGCGATACATAGAGTGGAAAGAACAGCCATTACATTAAAGTAGGCCATACACGCAGAGAACTGGTGCGCTGATTTAACCGCGATTGGCATAAAATGGTCAATCCTTAATGTGTATGGGTGGGAGTAAACAGGACAAACCCGGCACAATTAATCAGTCCTCTCATCCTTTCACCATGTTTAACCGGACAGGAAAGTCCCACCGACATTAGCAGTATCCCTCACCAGTCTCTTGCGTATGTAGGGACGGACTAGAATGGCAAATGGGATGACTTGCCTATTTTGACATTACAATATTATTATACGACCATACTTTGTCCCTTTATTATTAGACCATGCATTCTCTTTTCCCAAGGTCAAAAGATTGAGGGTACTAATCCTGTACAAGTGGCGTACGGGAGGAGATAGTAGAAAACTCTGGAGGAGTAATCCAGGTGTAGAATTAACAATGCTTTTAATCCAACCTATCTCAAGACGTGACCCACAGAATCAAACATCACGTTCTAGAGATACTGTACTTTTGAAATTTATTCAGATTTTTTTTTTCAAATTGTATTAATTTTCTTTAAATAGACATGTATACATTTAACACTATGTCCTTAGTATATTAGTTTCACTTAAAGTAATCATTTGCCATCTCCTCTATCGATGATGACTTTGTCCATGCAAACAAGCATAGAATGTATCACTTTTATTTTTTCTTAATATATGGACTTTAATTGTTCAATAATTCTTTCTCATTTTATTATATCCTTTCCCCACTAGGCTACTTTTCCCTGTTTGAGTCCTTGGGGTCATGGTATCTAAACTATAGTATTCCACAGTTTAGTCAATTTGCAATGATAAACCAGAACAATATATTATCCACTCATCCTCTCCTCATACGCCTATTGACGCAATGGGCCTCAGTTTGATTTTGCCAGTCGTCTATCTTGAGCTTTCAGTTCAATACTTCTCCATCCATCTTCTACTGATGAACTAGGTACATTTCTTTAAGGTTATAATAATGATAGAGAGTGCCTATCACGTTCCTTCATATTATTTCATAGATTTATATCAAGAAAAAATAAAGTAAAAAAGTAAAAAAATTGAGCATTTCCAAATTTAGTTTAACAAATTGCACTTGATACCACCTAATGTACTAAATTTTGCACACAAGTACATAAAACATAACCATGTAGGCCTATTCTTGGGTGCCCAATTCGTTTGAACAAAGCAGGCAAGTCCATAGTGTGTGGGGGCATTTTTCACAGGACAGGGACAGACTGTACGGTCAGTCCTCTGCGTTTATGGTCAAATTAACCTTCGTCCTTGTACACCACAAGACACGAGCTTTTACACGCATCCTTCAAAAGATGAGAGTGTCTTCAAGTAACAACAAAAGAAAATTTGAATATCATTGGCAGCCTTTTGTCGGGCAGTAGGCTCACCAGCCAGAACCGTAAAATAATACTAAATGCATTAAAAATTTTAATTTTTTGGAGGGGCTGGCCTATTCAAAACTTTAAAGAATATTACAAGATAAGTTGAATGGGGACAGAATAGACAAATTCAACTTAAGGTTATTAAATACATGTATAGTACATAAAACAGAATTATGTCAATAATAAAACAAACGGTTCACGTAAATACTTTTTTCAACCTTCTTTACGATATGATTTGTGATATTACATATAATTATAGCAAATTAAATATAAACATGTTAGAAAAGCAAACTAGGAGCAATACAGTATAGGCTAATCAATTAAATATTCTTAACTGTTATTTCTAAAAATTCCATAGCATTAGACAGCAGACAGGATTTAAAAAAAAAAAAAAAAAAAAAAAGAGTGCATGAGATCACTCAGCGCAGGAGAGAGCTGATCAAACGTTTTCTTCTTCTTTGCGTATGACTGGTCCTCCCACAAGCTAACCCCAGCAACCGCCCAGATTTTCCACTATTTTTATGGTATTGCGTTTTTGACTTAACTTCAAACTTGTATTACACAAGTCCTTTAAATATCATGATAATACCACTGATGTATTATGCACTGAACATTGGTTATACAAGAAACATTAAAATTAACGCATCTCGAACTTTTTCCTTGCCTACACTTTAGTGGAAGTTGTTTACTATCCAACTAAGTTTGTCATTCATCTATGAACTAATTTCCAACATATTTGGTAAAATTATAGAATAGCGTGGGACAACATTTCTAATAGGAAAAACAGGTTTTCCTACAATAAATAAAGTGCTTTTGACTAATTTGACCTCTATTTCCACTGCAAATAAACCATTCAACCATTATGGACGCCCCTCCCTTACCAATGGAAACAGGTGGGAAGCTGGGAATTTGGGTGTGTGAAAAAACGTTATTATTCAACACTTTCATGATTTGTAAAAGGCCACAAAACCTGACAAACCCATCTAACCTAACCTAGTAGTTCCCAGGTCACAGACCTAGCCCCCAGACCCTCCCCTCCCCAGGTCACAGACCTAGCTAGGGCCAACCCCCAAGAAAAGCCCTTCCCAGGTCACATACAAAGTAAATCACAATGAATCCTTACATTATGATAAAGTAAATCACAAATAAATCCTTATCAGAATCACACTCGGGACAATTTAACCTTTGAAGGATAACACAATGAGCTTTTAAAACATTATTCACTACACCAGGAGTACCGTGAATCTTGGCTATAGCATCGGAATAGCCATAATGGCATCATTACACTTTGTTATGTTGGGCTCTAGAACGCACATCCAACACGTAATACAGTTACAAAGAAACAGGATTTGTCCTAAGAAAACGGGGAGCGTCACAGAACAGGATACGTCACACTCAAGCATACATACATGCCCAAATATAGTAAACTTCATCATATGGTACGGGAAGAAAGGAAGGAGGAACTACTTACAAATTAACGTGCAAGAGTAATTCCATTGATATAAAGTGGAAGTATGGCTTGTGTGCAGGAAGTATAAAGTTGTTATCGGGCAACAAGCTATGCACAAACGGGAGCGGATACGTCAGAAGTAAAATTGTGTCATCTGCAAATAGTTTGAACTTCACGCCATGCCTTTATAGCATTTTCGATAAACCAATAGTATAGATGCAGAATAAGATTGGGCCAAGTACACTCTTCTGGGGTAACCCTCTGTTTAAGGATTCATATGATGAATAAGAGTTTCCAATTTGTACACAGTAATTTCTACCAACTAAGTAGTCTTTTAGGTATTCGAAGGCTTGTTCTTCAAAGCCGATGGACCGTAGATCATTTAATAACAGTTCATGCACAACTGTATCAAACGCAGCACTAAGATCGAGCAATATTAAAATACCACATTTATTATTATCTATCATTTCTAGCATATCATTTACAACAGAGCAGAGGGCTGTCTCCATAGAGTATACTTTTCTGTAAGCAGATTGGTTGTCAGGCAAAGCTTCTATTACTTCAAAGTGGCTGACTAGTTGTTCAAGAATTACATATTCAAGCACTTTTGAGACAAAGGATAGATTTGAAATAGGTCTATTTCAGCTTAATTCCTGGTAGTCCAGTGCATTTTTCAGAACTGGTGTGACTATAGCCATTTTCTCAGAATTAGGAAACTTACATTCATCAATGCTTGCACTTGCTATTCTCACTATCATTTCGGCTAGAAAAGTCTCTCTCTCCAATTACTTCAGATATTGGCATAGGATCGATAGCGCAGTTTGTTTTCTTTGCTCTCTTGATAATTCTGGTGATGTCATCTTGTGTTATGTTGTTAAATCGTATTAATTTTGTCTGTGTGCCTGGTGTATCATTAATCTGATGTTGAGTATTTACAAGTGACCTGGTTATATTTTCAAGTTTGTTTTTAAAGAAGACTAGAAAATTATTTGCTAGTTTCTGGTCACTGTATCCTTCAGGTAGCTTCTTTTCTTTTACATTTCCCATTATACCATTCAGGTGACGATATAACTTATGTCTGTTGCTGTTTCGAGGATCTTTCTCTTATAGTATTCACCTTTTTTCTCTCTTAGTAGGAAGTTATATTGACATGCAGCATTTTTGTATTCTACCCAAGTACTTTCAGGTTTTAACCTATTCCACTTTCTTTCTTTACATCTTTTTTCCCTCTTTTTTTACCAAAGTCTCTCCATCAAACCAAGGAGATTGGTCTTTTACGGTTATAGTCTTTTCCATCGGTGGTCACATGGTATCATATTCACTTTTACTCACTTTATTATAAGTGGTCATAAGACAGTTAGCACACTTAGCTTCTAACAGACGTTGGTCATCATGATCACAGGGAATGTTGATAGCATTTATTTTCTTTGTAACTTCTTCAATAAATACGGTATGAGAACAATTTGATTTATGTCTAAAGTTTATTTTTTTTACTAATGCATGTTTCTGTACATGTAGACTAAATGTGATAAGTTTAAAAACTGGGGAGATAGTACATTTCTCTTCAACTTTATATCAGATACAATATTATTCATGTCATCACTTAGAACTAAGTTTAGCTTATGCCCAGCCCAGTTAAAGTCGTTGTTCAGTCGACATTATTCACTAGTCGAGATTATTCTAGTAACTCACTAAATGCCAAAGCGTCAGGATTTGATGCGTCATCCATCCAAAAACTGAAGTCTCCACAAATAACTAATTCGTTTTTCTCCATGATAATCATGGAGAAATATTCGAAAATTCTGTAGAGAAACTTGTGCTAAACTGTGTTATTACCAGGATTGACTACTGCAATTATCTATTACAATTTACCAAGTGCAGCTTAAGAAATTACAAAACATAATAAACAGAGGAGCAAGACTGATAAAAGGCATCCCACCTAGAGAAAGGATCACCCCTATACTAATCGATTTACAATGGCTGCCGATTAAAGCGAGAATTTAATTTAAAATATGTACAATAACCCACCAAGTTATCAGAACCGGTCGTCCAAAATATTTAAGGGAATTGCTACATATTGTGCTGCCAACAAATCGTGTCGACACGAGAATAGTTACAGATGGCTTCAAACTGTTGGAACCTAGATATACTGTATGTCTACTTTAGGCTCCAGAGCCTATAAATATGCGGCCACGAGACTATATAATATGCTCCCACGAACCATTCGAATGATTGAAGACATAAGGCTTTCAAGAGGAAACTGAAGACTTTCTTATTTGAACAGTCTTACAACAGTGACGATTTAACAGTAAATGAACAATACGTGATCTGAAACGATAAATACTCTGAACGAACTAGGTAACACGACAGCGGAGGTCCCGTAGAGAGTGTGGTTCTCCTGCTGTATGGGACCGGAA
>NC_090728.1:39320930-39355930 GCF_036898095.1 Palaemon carinicauda
AAGACACTTTTGAGTAATCACTCAATTTTTGATTAAGTATATTTTGAATATACAGGATATCAAATGTACGCTGGCATCACGAATTCTGTTTGGTTGACTATGTTGACTTGTCAGTTCCAAGTCGTTTATTAAGGAAACCGAGCTATTTACTTTTTATAACCCCTTCCCCCTTCCTCAACACATCTTGCTAATTATTGCTTTCCCAGAATTTAAATAACCATCTAATCACTGTGCAAGAAGATGAGAACTGCAGGATTGCATTATTTTGGAGTAAATGGAGAGCGTGGTGTTGTAAACTATTACCGTTGCAAAATAGGCAAATTTAACCAGATAGGCGTGTTAGTGGCAAGTAGAGATGAGGCACATACCTTTAGAGATTAGGGATAATATAAAGATGATCACATCTTAGGCCTATGTTAAGTTAAGATTAAGTAATATTTTTTATTTAACTGGGGGTTCGCCACCTGGTTAGGAAATAATGGGTAGGAGGTTAGGTTAGGTTGGTTAGGTTAGGTTAGGTTAGGTAAGCTAGGTTAGGTTAGGTAGACTTACTTCTCTTAGGTAATTGTTGAAATTAACTGTAGTAGCCTGACTTATTTTCAATTCGTCCTCACAAAATTTAATGCTGGAATACTCTTTTGCTCATGAATATATGAAAAAGATGATTTTCTTTAATGGAATGGAACTGCCATCAAGCCAAGTGTTTTTCTTAATGAAACTTTCTCACGACAAGCTCTCTTGTAACAAATCCACCTTGCACTTTCATTTGTCTTTTTAATTATCTGATGTTTTTTTTTTTTACATAGTTTCTCATTCTCTATTATATTGAATCTGAAGAAATTTAACGATCTTCTTCAGTTAAAATGTTGGTAAACAACCACTGTAAGTTGTAGTTAAATTCATCGCATCCACTGTTTTCTCAAACCTACCACCGTACCACGGTTATTTCAAACATACCGCGTAACACCTGACAGACTGTATTGTTACGCCCGTTAATTAATATTGTTTGATTAATGCGCGTTGAAAAGTAGTGCACAATAAATCCTCTTTTTGTACAACTATTTTTCATTTCTTGTAAAAATAAATGTCATATTTGTATTCAGCACTAAAAACTGTATTAATGATAAAAATTTGGTTAAGAATTAGTGGCGATCACCAAACAGAAAAGATCCTACGTGTATATATATATATATATATATATATATATATATATATATATATATATATATATATATATATATATATATCGATGCTCAGTATAAAGAAATTCGGTTTGTATTACAAAGAAAATTGATAAAATGACATCGGAGGGAAAACAAATTTCTGACCAACCAACCTTATTAATTTGTCGAGGCATAACTATACGGACAAGAGAATATGCCACACTTCTCTGTGTTGACATTTCTTCTTCGTCCTGTCCTGGATTAGCTGTATACTTTGCCGATGGAGATTCGTAATCGTAATCCAAACCGCGAAATATATAATGGCTACCATTTCAGCGAAATAATAAACAGACGACCATTAAAACAAAAACACGCATTCTATTATTCTTATGGCAAGTTTTAAATTAGTTAAACTTCGTTTTTTCAACGTAATGGCGCAAACAGATACCTCACCATTCTAACCTCAAACGATAACTAAAGACTAAAGTAAATACCGACAATTTTAACGGTTCGCCCGAACCTTCCTAGAAGCAGCAGCCACCGTCCACCACACAAGCGAAACTAAATTGAAAAGAAAAAACATCCTTCAAGCCGGTGTAAATAGGGCGGTAGTGGCTTGCACTCTTCAATTCTGGGGGAATGTTTTGATTGCGGAACCTGAAAATGATCACCGAACAGCCCTGTTAAAATTGCAGTCGTTATTCCACTTCAATCAACAGAGTTTTTAATAGCTTTGAAAAGTAATTTTTCTACATTACCGTAACAATTAACTCAAATTTGTGAGCTGATGCAAATGTTTAATAACTGAGAAGCGTAGAGAGAGAGAGAGAGAGAGAGAGAGAGAGAGAGAGAGAGAGAGAGAGAGAGAGAGAGAAATCTGAGCCTAGTCTTTAGCGTTACCAATTATACCATATTTAAATCTCTTAATATCTTTGAAGATGATCATTTTATAGTTAACAATCATGACATCTTCAAAGCTCGTAAAATTTACAAATAAAAAATTTCGTGAAGTCGATTAGAAAAAAAAAAGGATTTTCTTTACCATTCGTTGTGACTTGGCGATATCAGCTTTTGGTTACGAACGCCGGCTAGATTACACTAACACAGCCTCATGGGTTTTATCAATTATACTTTCTCTTACTCGCATTAGAATAAAGTGTGTATATATATATATATATATATATATATATATATATATATATATATATATATATATATATATATATATATATATATATATATTATTATTTGCTAAGCAACAAGCCTGATTGGAAAAGCAGGATGCTTTAAGCCCAGGGGCCCCAACAGGGAAAATAGCCTAGTAAGGAAAGGAAAGAAGGAAAAAGTAAATATTTCAAGAACAGCAACAACATTAAAATAAATACTTCCTATATAAACTATAAGAACTTTAACAAAACAGGAGGAAGCGAAATTAGATGGAATAGTGTGCTCGAGTGTACCCTCAAGCAAGAGAACTCTAATCCAAGACAATGGAAGACCATGGTACAGAGGCTATGGCATTACCCAAGACTAGAGAACAATGGTTGATTTTGAAGTATCCTTCTCCTAAAAGAGCTGCTTACCATAGCTAGAGTCTTTTCTACCCTTACCAAGAGGAACGTAACCACTGAACCATTACAGTACAGTAGTTAACCCCTTGTGTGAGGAAGAATTGTTTGGTAATCTCAGTGTTGTCAGGTGTATGAGGACAGAAGAAAATCTGTAAATAATAGGCCAGACTGTTCGGTGTATGTGTAGGCAAAAGGAAAGTGCACCGCAATCAGAGAAGGAGCCAATGTAGTGCTGTCTGGCTAGTCAAAGGACCCCATAACTCTCTAGCCAACCTACTACATATATATATATATATATATATATATATATATATATATATATATATATATATATACACAGTATATATATATAATGTGTGTGTGTATGTGTTTGTGTTTGTGTGTGTTCGCAGAGGAAAGGCTGACCAGAATTGGATCCCGCATTTCAGTATCAAGAAGTCTCTTGAGGTGAAATTTGGTAGCCACTACCCTTGATCAAAGTGTTTTATATCTCTGTCACGAGCAGATTGGCTGATTGCACCTTCATAAGTTAGGCGGTACTTGTCCAAATTCCCACCACATGCAAACATCCATACATACATAAATACATGTGCGTATATATATATATATATATATATATATATATATATATATATATATATATATACATATATATATATATATATATATATATATATATATATATATATATACGTACAAAAGGTGCTAGGTGTAAATTCCTAAAAATATTGCGGGATGGGATTGCTAAGATCTGATGGTCCCCAAAATCAACCACTTTATTGATGTGAGCACTAGCCCTCTGTGCATGTATAAACACACACATATACTGTGTATACAAGTATGTATGTATGTAGGCTATGTCGTAGGGACGTGGGCACCCCCACTGCTCAACTTATGAAAATGCAATCAGCCAATCTGGGCCTGTGATACAAATTTACATCACGTTTGATGGCTAACAACTTTACCCATACAGGCTTCTTGTGACACTAGAATGTTGAATCCATTTCTGGCCTAACCTTTCTAAGAGAACCACAGCGCATATTAACATATAAATATATACCTTAACATGGCGAAAGGGTTTATGTATCGCAATGATCGGCAAATTTATGTCAGGGACACCCAAACTAGGTTGGTTTGCTGAAAGCGACCAAACAAGTTTTCCACCATCACCAATCCGC
Source organism: Palaemon carinicauda (assembly GCF_036898095.1). Taxonomy (NCBI): domain Eukaryota; kingdom Metazoa; phylum Arthropoda; class Malacostraca; order Decapoda; family Palaemonidae; genus Palaemon; species Palaemon carinicauda. The sequence goes on from NC_090728.1 coordinate 39,324,843, forward strand.
AATTGCCAACGTAGTAATGACATCTGGAAAACTCCACATATCAATAAAGATATGTCTGAGTATGAGGCCTTTGTCCTGCAGTGGACTAGAAACGGCTGCATTCGCTGTTGTGTGTGTATATACATATATATATATATATATATATATATATATATATATATATATATATATATATATATATATATATATATAATGTGTGTGTGTGTTCCAACACAATAACCGTGTTTTATTAATAGAAATCATATGAGAAAATCATATCTAGACCTCGCATCTTTATTTCTTAAAATATTTTACCTTTTCTTCCTTTTTACTTAGGATGGTCACATTAGGTTATAACACTTGATTTTCAGTTTTGCAATAAAACGATCATAGGTTTTTCACGAAATGTAAAGTAGAATCCGAGGATTTCATGAATAGGCCTCCTTAATGTAAGTAACTCTAGTTGGTGCTTTACTGAGAGATATCTTGAAATATTGAATTTACCAGATGTATGCTCCTTAACTTCAATTAATTTCCTAATCCATCTATTGATAATGTGTACCTCATAATACAAAATCCAAGATGATATATTGTAGTTCCATATGTAATATTTACTTTCATGCGTTGTCAAATATATTTCCTTGTAAGAAAGGACATAATATGATAAACGGATACCGAATCTCACAACCTCTCTCTCTCTCTCTCTCTCTCTCTCTCTCTCTCTCTCTCTCTCTCTCTCTGTAAAAACCTTTTCTAAATCTAATTATGTTCCATTTTACAAAGGAGTAGTATGTTGCCTTATTTCATCCCTAAGGACAACATCTTTTTATCGTATTTTTCTTTCTGTCTTCATTGCCTTGGGGGAACACTATTTTCGTCTTTCCTTTCTGTATGGGAAGTAAACCTAAATAAACAAGGTCAGGAACAGTAAGGTGAAAGAAGAAATAAAATTACTCACGTTACGACAGTGCTGTTATTGGCAATCCTGGTTCATAAGTCACTGCCTAAAGCAGACCCTCGAAAATAGAATAATAGGTTTCCGTTAATCTGGACGTCCAGGGCCAGGAGAAAAATACAGTTTCAGACTTTATATGAGACCGGAAAAGATTAGCTCGATTTTTTTGTTCACTCCTTTTGGCAGGAATGAACCATTTCCCTCGGCCGGAATGTCTTTATCGGTGTAAGAAAACAGGAATGTTTTACGAATTTATGGACTGGAATCGTCGGCCATAATACATAGTGGCCTAAATATTAGCTCCTTCCAAAGAGTTACCATAAATTTTGTTAATACAATATCATGAAAAACTACTCGAATAGCTAGAATAAACAGTTCAAATATATACAGTGTATGAACAAGTGCTTGAACTATGTATTTATGGGATTCAATACTGAAGGAGAATTTTTAAATATATCAGAATTCTGAATACATAAATAAAATACTACAAGTTTTACTCACTGCTAAAGGATACAGCATGCTAAATGGAATTTGAGTACAAATCTGTATAAAGAATACATTTTATACATCACTATATTGCTTAAAATTTTCAAAATCAGGTTAATATTTTTTCAAGAAACTTTGCCAAAATTACAATAACTCTAAAAAATATAAATATACAAAGGAATTGAATGTAAATGCATCAAGTCAATACATTTAATATATCCCAGGCCATGTAATGTGGCAACCCGAGAATAAGATACGAAATATAATTCACCAATATGATATGCAAAACTAAAATTCCACGTAGGGTATTTATCATCAGGTTTGGATGCTTTCATAAAAGGTTAACATGACAGCCATTCGTATAACACTTCGTTAGTCTGTTAAAAGTAAGCATTTCTAATCCTGTTTAAACTTTTAATGTTACAGCTATTCAAATAAATAATCAGGGAGGTTTCAAGAAAGCAAGGACGAACATTGGCGTAATAAACTTCACACTTAGACTTGGCAATGAACCTGGGCATCATCAATTCTGTGTACTTAATATGTGCTCGAGCCTGAATCGGGTTGGATTTAATACCTGTGCCAGGCGGTGGTGATAGAAATAAAAGACAAAATCTATAGGTATTTTCGTGAAAATACTTCAATATCCAGGACGATAAATAAAAGCGCTTATAATTTAGAACAGTAAATATCCACACAATAGAATGTCGGACATGCAGGTTATCAATGATCCATCTGTTTGAAGCAATGTATTGGAATTTGCAGCTAAAGCTGTGCTAGAGCCATTGGCTCGCAGAACAAAAGAATGATGAATTGATTTCGTTTTTAATTCATGATGGAAGGTCAGTGATATATTTTTATTTAGAAAATGATGTAAACAGCCATGTTATTGGTACTAGTGTTGTTATTTTTTCTGTTGTTGATGTTTGAGCAAATTTGGTTCAGACTGAAAATTAAAGTAACTATTATTGTGACAAAACAAATTTATGACCTTTTGATCTCACATAGATGATAAAATTCTCTTTAATTTCTTTTTTACCCAAAAAGGGAAAAGAGAATGAAAAGCTCCGATGACTCCAATCCCTGAATGACATTTGGGGGAAGAAATACGATGGCATTTAAACCTTATGGGTACTTCACAATTCAACTGCTGCTGCTGCATTGAATGGTGAAACGTAAGGTCTGACTTCCTTTGTAAACAGGTTTATTTTCGAAAGAAATAACCAAGGATGGCCAACGAGCTTCGATTCAGGATATGCTTCTCAGAGTGCTATTTTTTTTCTTTCTTTTTTTATTTATTATTACTTCCGCGGGTGTAGACGTATGTGTTAAAGCTCTGTATCGAAACTGGCTTAAAGCGGGAATCATTGTGTATCTCGTTGTTAATCCTATGAAAATAACTTTTGTGGGTGTTTACTAGTGTTGATAGTAGTGAAATTGAGTATTAAAAGTCAGTGGTTTCTTTTGTATGTGAGGTCTGTGGCAAAAGGCCTGACCCAGCATTTTTGTGATGAGGTGGGGCTACCTGAAAAGTCATTGAAAAATGATTCAATATGCCCATCTTTAGAAAACGAAAAATAAAATTTAGTCCCATGAGAGATCTTGATCAATTTATAACCGAAATTGACACGGTACTCCAAGGGAAAAAGGGAAAGAAAATGGCAGAAGCTAACATGCAAATGGACGTCGCTGATGACGTATTTGATGACGGATGCAATGAGGGCAGGTGTGGGTATTGTGAGAGCTTTGTCGAAGTTGGGATACAATGTGATGAATGCCGAAGATGGTACCACAATGAAGTAGCTTGCTCAAATTTAGAAGATGTCACAAGTGTGATTTTTGAAAGCAGGAACATCGTATATAAATGTTCAAGATGTGTTAATATTGCAAATCCCAATGGTTCATGGGTCAGGCAATCATGGGAAAACATGACGAAACTAAACATCAGCATCGAAGAGATGACGGTAAATGTACAACGACAGATGTCAGATTTTATGGATATGATAACTGCTCAATGCACCAATATGTGTCATGAAATTGTTGAACTGAGAGAGAAACTTACGGAATACGAACAAGAGAATGTGATCAAGACCACATATGCAAGAAAGCTGAAGTCAAAGTATACTTTGGTCATAAAATCTACGGAGGAAAATATGAAGGCTTCAGATATCAAGAAAACAATCATGAAAAAGATAACCACGGATGTTGTACAGGTCAAAACCTCTAAATAAGGCCACTTGGTAGTTAATTTTGCGGATAAAGTTGGGTTAGAAAAGGCTAAAAATTATTTAGAAGAGGTCAAGAAAGACATTAAGGTAGAAGTGGATAAAAAGGATCTACTTAAACCGAAGATCAAGGTCTGCAATATTGATGAAAATGAAGATGACATAATTGCTAGTATAAAGGAGAAGAATGAATAGTTGAATGATATATGTGAAAATGAAGAGGACTTCAAATTGATCAGGAAGTTTAAATCAAGACATAGCAGTAAATCACATGTCATTATTAAGTGTAGTCCAACTATCAGGAAAGCTTTCCGTAAAAAGGACGATAGAGTATATACCACGTATGGAGGATGCTGTAAAATTTATGATTCCTACAATGTATTTCAGTGTTATAAATGCCATGAATTTGGTCATACTGCCGATAGTTCTAGCAAGACTCCGGTATGTGCCAAGTGTAGCCAGGAACACGGAACCAGGGATTGTAGTGTTAATACGTTAAAGTGAGGAATTACAGTGATACAAATCATAAGACTTATGATGAAAACTGTCTAGTATACAAGGAGGAGCTTACCAGGATAAAAATAGAACCGATCATGGAGTCTACCCAATTGGTTAAGTGTGGTCTGATAAATATTCAATTGGTGGGGAATAAAACCATAAAGATTAGAAATCTTATTAATGAAATGGAATTAGATTTATGCTTATTAACTGAGACTTGGTTGCAGGGAAATATTAGTGATAACTCAAAGATTCAGGAGATGACGCCGTGTACTCATGATTTCTACTATGTACCAAGAAAGGATAAAACTGGAGGAGGAGAAGGTGTCTTCGTGTCGAAAACCTTCTCTAGGGTTTCTATCACGAATGAAATAGTATTTGAAACGTTTGAATATATTTATCTAAAACTGACAAGAAACAGTAAGGTATTGTATATAATATCATTGTATAGACCACCAGGGAGTAATATGAAGAAATTAATTGAAGAATTTAGTGTTCTTGTGGGTGTGGTAGACGATATTAAAAATACATTAATTGGTGGAGAATTTAATTGTTGGGTAGATGATGAAAATGATAATAAGGCTAAAGAACTCAAGTAAGTATTTGAGATGTTTAATTTAATAAACAGTGTTTTTGGTATCAACGTCAGTAGGTGGTCATACACTCGACTTCGTCATATTTGGGAAAGATTCTGACCTAATAAGAAACCTTAAAGTTGAACCAGACTTTGAGATCTCAAAACCACATAAACTCATCACTTTTGATGTTAATATAAATTGCATCTGAGTATTGAAGTAATGGATCACATATAGGGAACGGGAAAATTTCGATGCCGAGAATTTGATTGAAGTTAGTGTAGCGCAAATGTCTTGTGAGAACATACAATGTGAACATATGGTAGATATAGAATGTGTTAGGTGTTATACCAAAAAATATAATGACAATTTTGGAAAAATGTATGATACCAAGTGTCCTAAAAAGAAGAAACTATGAGTTGTACACGAAAATGTTAGATGGTATAATAGTGAGCTATTAAAGGCAAAAAGACATAGACGTAAGATGGAAGGTAGATGGAAAAGAGCCAAATCCTCACAAGCCAGAAATCTATATAATAAGGCCAGAAATGACTATAACATCCTGTTAGAAAAAACAAAAAGAAAATCCTACAACGACGAAAGTAAAAAAAAACTAATAACATGAGGGTTTCACAAAAACCTAGATGATTTGATGGGATTAAAGAAAAAATGTCTTGCCTGAAAATGTCTGTGCAGAGAAATTTGCTATATTCTTTAATGAAAAAAACTGATCAAATCTATAGAAGTTTCCCCCAACATCAGCTAGGACAGTCAGTTATGCCAGTGAAGGAGGGTAAGAAGTTAAAAATAAATTTAAAGAAATAAATATGCGTGACTTGTTAAAGGTTATGAGCGAGATGAAGCATACATATAGTGGAAACGACCCTTTCCCAAATAGTTTAATAAGTGAAGCTCCAAACAAGCAAGTTATATATAATATTTACCTAAATATAATTAACCTAAGTATATCACAATCCAGTTTTCCTAGCTGTGAAAAAAAAATGCGTTGATCAAACCAATATACAAAGGAAAAGGTGATGTAAACGAACTAAATTCATATAGGCCCATTTCAAATTTATCCTAAATGTCGAAGCTTATTGAAAAAATCATAAGTGGGCAATTATGGGCGCATATTGATGCGTTAGAGGTATTCCCAGAAAATCAGTCGGCCTACAGAGCTAATCACTCTACAGAAACTACCTTATGCTCAATAATGAATGATATGATAGGCCTTCTTGATGAGGGAAAGTGTGGAATTTTGATTATGTTAGATCTTGGTGCTGCTTTTGATACTGTTGTGCACGAGTACTTATTTGATGACTTAAAGTCCATTGGAGTGACTGAGGAAGCGCTGGAATTTTTGCGAAGCTACTTAACGTACAGGAAGACTATTGTAGAAGTTTCTGGAAACCGATCTAGTGAGAGAATTCTTATGAAAGGTGTACCACAGGGTAGTGTTCTGGGACCCATCTTGTTCAACATATATACTATTGAGCTGTCACATATCTTGAAAAAACAAAAAGTGGGCTTTAAACTATATGCAGATGATACTCAGTTCTACCTTTCAATTTCAACAACACAAGATACAATGAAGAAAATTGATGAGATAATGACTGGAATAAAAACATGGATGCAGAGGAAAAAGCTTAAATTAAATGATGATAAAACAGAATGTATGTTTTTTGGCACAAAGGTGGCTTTGAAGAATTACCAGTTATTTCAAAGTATAAAAATTGGTGACGCTGATGTTAGGATTGTGCCTGTTGTGAAAAATTGGGGTGTACTGATGGATTGTAATTTGTCAATGAGGGATCAAATAGTGAATACAGTGAAAGTGTGTAACTATCACCTCAGAAACAGCATTTATTAGAAAATATTTAACAGAGGGCAGTAAAAATTTTTTATTGATGAGTCACGTAATATCAAGGCTTGATTATTGCAATTCTCTGTACTATAAATTGCCCAATATACTACTGAGAAAGCTTTAAAATGTGCAAAACCGGGAGGCTAGACTGATAAAAGGCATTAAATTTCGGGAGAGAGTAACTCCTGCACTGATCGATCTACATTGGTTACCTGTTAAGGCTAGAATTGAATTTAAGATATGTTTGTTGACTTACAAGGCACTTACAAGTGATAAGCCTAAATATCTTCGTGATTGCTTGGTCCCCTACCCTCAAGCTACTAGCGCAGCTTTAAGTTAGACATGCTGATGACCCATATAGACTATTCGAAATTAGTGTGAATCATGCAATAGGAGGAAGAACTTTTTATGCTGCACCGAGACTCTTCAACGACCTTCCACTTGATGTCAAGAATAGCAAAAGTGTGGCAGCTTTCAAGAAAAACCTAAAGACTTATCTCTTTGGAAAGTGTTATAATAGTGATCAGAAAACTATTAATTATGAATACAAATGCTAGCGAATACTGAAAAGATACAGAGCAAAATATAAACTGAAAAGAAATTATTTTCACACATCAAGGCCAGCCTGAACAGACTCTTAATGTCTGATGGAGGGCGAGAAATAAACCCCTAAAAGTAAAAGTAAGTATTGAATAAAAGAACGCATACTATGAAATTCCCAAGGATTAGGACAGTTTTTTCTTGGTACCTTCCGCCAGATCACAACGTCTCACATTGGTTCAGGTGAATCAGCAGTTACCAGAATGATTGATTTAGTGACGGCTCCGGTACTAAAGGGGGAAGATTTTAAAGTTCTCTCTTTACAGTCATTTTCTTTTATTGATCTAATATCCCATCTTTCAAGAAGTAATAGTAGATGCCCTCCCTCCACTTTTTCCCATACATTTATTTGTTTCCATCAATCCTTTACATTCAGATCTCCCTGGACAATTCTATCCTGTTCGTAATACTAGGCATGCAGTTAATTCTAATAGCCAGGCCTTCTCCATCATGAGGCTCAATACTACACAGTATTCTAGAAGCTTTATTCCAGCTGTTACCAAGTTGTGGAATGGTCTTCCTAATCGGGTAGTTGAATCAGTAGAACTTCAAAAGTTCAAAGTTGGAGCAAATGTTTTTATGTTGACCAAGCTGACGTGAGTCTTTTTATAGATTACATATGACATATCTGTTTTTGACGCTGTTAATAGTTTATATAGGACATATCTGTTTTGACGCTGTTACTGTTTTTAGAATGATATATTGTTAATTTATTCTCATCATTTATTTATTTCCTTATTTCCTTTCCTCACTGGGCTATTTTCCCTGTTGGAGCCCTTGGCCTTATAGCATCTTGCTTTTCCAACTAGGGTTGTAGCTTGGCTAGTAATAACAATAATAATAATAAAAATGATAATAAATAATCATGGACTATAAAAAAGGATTCAAGTTGGCCATTCAATCAGCAGATAATACAAATAAATTAGTTTCAGTATAAATCAAACTGGTCACTCCACAGCAACCTTTAATAAAAGTTATCTTCATAATTCGCATTCTTTATTTATTTATTTTTATTTCTGCTTAATTGAATAGAGAGTTGTGCTCTGGCATAGGATACCAAGCAAATATCCGATCCACAGAAACACTGACTAAAAGATCGATAATCATTGATCCAACCGCAGCCAAATATGTCATTATGGCTTAAGATATTTATATTTCCATTGTATAGCACATTTTTATTTATTCATAATATGGTTAGTGCTTATAGGCTCGGCAAATGTAGCAAAACGTACCCCATTATTACGCATCAAGTATTTATGTACGCTCCAATCCTGATGTAATATTTAATAAGGTATTCCTCAGATATTACACTCCCTCAGTCGTTTTCATATATTTTTAGCACTCCCTTTGATTTATTTGCACTACCCTAGTAGGTTGGCCAGAGCAACAGCCACCCATTGAGATACTACCGTTCGAGAGTTATGGGGCCCTTTGACTAGCCAGACAGTACTTCATTGGATACCTCTCTCTGGTTTCTGTTCACTTTCACTTTATCTATACATACACCAAATAGTCTAGCCTATTCTTTACAGAATCTCCTCTGTCTTCATACCCTGACAACACAGATTACCAAACTATTCATCTTCACCCAAGAGGTTAACAACCGAACAGTAATTGTTCAATGGTTACTTTCCTCTTGGTAAGGGTAAAAGAGACTCTTTAGCTATGGTAGGCAGCTCTTCTAGGAGAAGGATACTCCAAAATAAAACCATTGTTCTCCAGTCTTGGGTAGTGCTATAGCCTCTGTACCATGGTCTTCCACTGTCTTAGGTTAGTTATCTTGAGGGTCACTGGGACACACATTTCTATTCAATTTATCTTCTTGTTTTGTTAAAGTTTTTATAGATTATAAATAATATTTATCTTAATGTTGTTACTGTTCTTAAAATATTTGATTTTTCCTTGTTTCCTTTCCTCACTGGGCTATTTTTCCTTTTGGTGCCCTTAGGCTTATAGTATCCTGCTTTTCCAACTAGGGTTATAGCTTAGCAAGTAATAATAATAATAATAATAATAATAATAATAATAATAATAATAATAGTAAATGTATATAAATATTTCTTCTGCCTTCTAATAACCAACCCTTTGTATGGTAGAAATATATATATATATATATATATATATATATATATATATATATATATATATATATATATATATAATACATGCAAAACAATCAGAACAGTGTGTAGAGTGAGGTACTCCTACTGAACAAATTTTGTATTGATAAATCCTTCCAAAAAACTACAAAATAATCATAATATTATTGTAATTTTTTTGTAGTTTGCCTGCTTCGCATACGTTTCATTGACTTTGATAACGGCAACAAAGGTTGTGTCTAGTCCTCCTGGTACAGTATACTGCTGAAGAAGTAGAGTCTGTGCAGTATCAATAATCCTACAATTCAACCGATCATTACTAATAAGTATCTGGTTTGTCTTCCTCTGTCAGTCCAAGGGAAGGAATCCACAATTGAGCAAAAGTTTTGCCTCTGCTCTGGCAACTGGTTGGTCACTAACACTAGCAATATCTCTCCTTCGAACAAGTGTTTTTATATAACCCCATTCGTATTCGTTTTAAATCTCCACATCTGCCGATGAAAAGGCACACGTACTATATCAAATAACTTTTCAATTATGAAAGGACGGTTCCATGGAAGAGAAGCATTACCACTATTGCTGTCACCACATTTAAGGTTTTTCAGGAAACAAGACATCCATGCTTGTATCTGTGACCGGTTTGATGTCGTTGGTTGTAATAAAATAGTTTGTGCTTTCTTAATATTCCATGTAGGACATACTTTACACATGAATTTCTTGCATAGCTTGTGCCACTTTCACTATATAATTTTCATCAAACTCAAATGCTGCCGACTGATACTTGACGTCTACAGGCAGTTTGTATTCCTGATTATAAAGCAAGAAATATAGAGAATAACCTATTGATCTGCGAACAAGTTTTCTCGGAAAAAATACCACTTAATGAATACAGGAAACCCAGTTGTTATCATTTTCAAGTATTTTCAGTAATCTGCCTTTTATTGTTCTATTCTGTCGTTCCACAAGTTAATTTGTTTGAGGATGGTAAGCACTAGTCACCTTTCGCTTCATCCTAGTAAGACCATTTCTGAAACTTGGTTAACAAACTCCCATCCCTGATCATTAATTATCAAAAGACGAATGCTTTGTTATAAGTTAACTAAAAAATCCAGCCTCACTTGAAACATCTTTCTGTTTCGGTGGTTTCGTCTCACTCCATATTGAAAAACAGTCAATAGCAACAACTAAGTATTGGTACCCATTGATTTCTGGGAGTGGGTGTGCAAATGTCTATTCTAATTGGTTTCATGACCGTATCAGGAACAGGTACCGAGTGCAGCTTTAGTGCTTCATTCAATAGATTGACACTGAACACAAGATTTTATATAAGCAGACACATCAGCTTCAACAGAGCGCAAAAAAAAAAATGCACTTACTGACTACAGAAATCGTAGCTGCAATTCAATGATGTGCAAACAACCCTTAAAACTCCTGGGTTTCACCATATTTTCATATTTTTTTTTCAAGCACACACTTCACTTCTTCGTTCCACAAAACTTACACTTTCACTAAGTAACTATGTTTTGCTTTCTATTGTATTATAATTTCTTATCAACAATGAAAATTGTTTTACAGGCAGGTCGAAGTATAGCGTTTTTTTTTTCGTTATCAAGTAAACTATCAGGATATCCATGGCTAATTATGAAGGTAAAATATCTTGAAATTCTTTGTGGTTCCTATAGTGTAAATCCACGTCAACTGTAACTAGGTCATAACCTATAATAAAAATGAAAACATTTCATTTATAACAGCTCATTAGATAGTTTTCTAAGTCTGTATGCCGTTATATAATTACCAAGTATTTAGACTATATATATATATATATATATATATATATATATATATATATATATATATATATATATATATATATGTGTGTGTGTGTGTGTGTGTATGTATATAAGTAAAACTTACAGTAGCACGTGATTTTCAGACATAATAAAACCACATGGAAATATGAAACTTAAAAATGTGAATATTGACCGGAATCATCTTCCTATATTCAAAACGCCATCTAAATTGATAAGTTTTACATGATTTATAGTAAGAGTATAAATATACATACAAACATTTGTAAGACGAAACATCAGAAAAATATGGCTACTAATATTTTTGAGCGGAGCTTGGATACCATTAGCGATAGAGGAACTACCATTTGGAATGACAGCTCAAAATGTGTGGAGGTGTTTGTATCTTTCGGTAAGGTGCGTTCCATTTCTTTAGACCCATAATAGTTTCAATTCTTTGTTTTTCCCATAAACAATTTTGCATAAGAATGTATTAAAATAGGCACATATACACATATAAAGCAAGACATATATGAATATATATACAGTATATATCTGCATAGATATCCATAGCAACTTATATGCATATATGCTCATATAGACACGCGCGCACACACACACACACACACACACACACACACATATATATATATATATATATATATATATCATATATGTATATATATATATATATATATATATATATATATATATCATATATGCATATATATATATATATATATATATATATCATATATGCATATATATATATATATATATATATATCATATATGCATATATATATATATATATATATGTGTGTGTGTGTGTGTGTGTGTGTGTGTGTTTGTACGTGTGCAAACGTTTTTGCAAGGCTATCTAATACACGTAAATATGAACCCCAATGCCATTCTATATCGAATTTTACTTTTGTTAATATATATCCACTAAAAATTCATTTATCGTAAATGCTTCTGGATTGGCAAGGACTCGAACCTATGCCTCTGAGTCGAAACAATGCCACCAGTGACTCAACCAAACGAGTTAACAAGAGATATAAGCTCATTTTAAATCCACCATACTCGTGTCGAATTCAGGAATCTGTTCTTAGAACTGAAATCATCCCGCCTCCACCATGATAGCATTGATGATGTAACAACACGTGGCTATTTATAATCACTATTTAATAACTGTAGATATTAATCACAATGGCATTTAGTATCAAATTATACCTATGGAAATATACAGTATATCCACGGGAAATTCATTATGACTATTCATCACTAAGACTTGCTACTTTTGATAGAGTTCTTGTCCAGTCAGACACATTTATCATAATCGACATCGATGGCTAAATTGGCTGTGGCGAGGGTTCAAATCCGCTGCCGACCAGTCAGAGAAGCGGACATTTTACTATCCGTGTAGACACCTCAGGATTATGTATGTAATCGACGGATAGGTTTGCTTAAAGCAAATGGCTGTTACACACTAATGCACGCACAAAAAGAAGTCCCTCCAACACCTTCTAAAAAACATAACAGACGCTGTCGACCTAACCACGCCAGGACTTCTCGCTGCTGTGAGGAAGGACGCTGGTGACTGGTACACATCAACATGCGCTACCGGGGTCTAAGCAATGTAAGGTAGCCGAGTAGGGCAGCCTATCGGGACTACGGTCCACCCCAAATTCAAAGCAAAGCCCTTCAAAAAGAAGGCAACTGTGCTTACCCCATACAAATGGGAAAAAGCACGTTGATAGAAGATTTCTAGTGGATATATATTCCCAAAGGTAGAATTCTATATTAAATGCCATTGTGATTGATAATTAAATCTACTGAATTACTCCAAGTACTGTTTTGTATAAGTCCTTCTTATTTATTACATAATTTCTAGGAGTGAGGCAAATTACTATTAATGCCACCTGCCAGTACACATGAGGAAAGATTTTACCTCATATTAATCGCTTATATTAACCGTCGTTACATAGATATCTAGAGCTGTAGAGCTGATTCGTTCCTCAATAAATATCCGTGAAGAGTTAGGAAAGGGGTCTGATGTTAACACCTATCTCCCATCACTCACAAAGCGCAGCGTTTTGAAGATATACGACTGCTTAGGTTTTAAGATGAGAACTGACCACTGTGATACATGGCATTGTTTTCGGCGTTGCTTCTCTTCTTCCTTAGAGGAGTGAGAATCTGTTCCAACCCGGATGAGCAATCAACTCACAAAGCTACTCTACTCGTCATATGCCATAGGGAAAGCCACCAATAAAGCTAATACAATATATTATACAGATTATGCAGTTACCAATCTAAGAGATTTAAACAAATAAAATAAAACTCTCATATACAGAAAATAAAAAAAAAATAAAATAAAACTAAGAATAATAAAGGAGAGAACTTATGTTTTTTTTCATATCCCATGAACACAGGAAGCGTCTTTATTAATGTTTAAAAAAACATACATCGTATTCGGAGTTTAAAAAGTACCACGTGGAGATTGTGAAAAAGTTTAAGTGCGATAAACTGGCCGTTCTCTATTTCAAAGATTATCTGTGCCCAAAAGATCTGTCAGATGTGGCTTTGAGAAATCAGAGATTTGCGATAATTTTAGAGATCTAAGGCATCGGATTAACTGGAGTGAGCCATCATTGCCTTTTAAAAGTGCTTTGCCGTGCAGGAGAAAGACTGGAACTGGCCATCATAACCCAAACAAATAATATGAATTTATTCGAAGGACAATGGAGAGTCGGCGAAGTGGAAAACATTCTTCGGAATCCGATTATCAAAAGGATAATCCAGTAAGATAACCATCCTATGCTTGGAGGAAAGATAGATTTACCTCCAAGTTCCTATGCCAAGAAGTCAACGTCCTATCCGGTCAGGAATACGAAAAAACCTGGAAGAAATTACCTAATCTCTTCAAGCACAAACCACAACTTTTTTAAGATTAACTGGAAACCAACCATTCGGCTTATATATAAACTGTCTCTATTCATTTTTCATCTCATTTTAAACTGAGAAGAGGGCCAATGTGTATTGGTCGAAATATAGCAATTAATTTGATTTCCTTAGTTTAATTTATTGGTCTTTAAAAAAAATGGTTAAACTGTTAGTTTACAGTTAGATGAGATACATACACACGTATATATATATATATATATATATATATATATATATATATATATATACACTGTATATATAAAAATATGTGTATATATATATATATATATATATATATATATATATATGAATATATATATATATATATGTGTGTGGGTGTGTGTGTGTGTGAGTGAAATACAATGCCTACGAAGACGTCATTATGTGTTCAGTGAACTCAGTTATTCGAATCAGGGGTTGATATTTATCCATAAATATCTGATGATCTTATCCCTTAAGAAAAAGCTATATGAGTGTATTCGTCAATATATGTATAAACTAGAAAAAAACACTGAGTGCGCAGACCTCCGCCAAAGCAGCTTATTTTTCAAAACCAGCGTGCCTTTCCCAGAATCAATTAATAATTTCTAGCTCTTTACATAACAGTTCAAAATCCCTGCAAGTTTCATTTCTTAACGATTAATATTGCGGCCGTAAGATTGATGACCGGAATTGAACCTTTTTCTTGACCTTGACCTTGAACTCAACCTTGACCCTAACAGGTATTAATTGGGGTGGATCTTAATACACTCAAATATGAACCAATTTTGAAGTCTCTATGACAACGATTTCCAAACTTATGGCTGATTGCGTGTATTAGACATTTTCCTTGACCCTGACCTTAACCTCTGACCTTGAACTTCCGAAATTTAATAAATAAATAACAGTTAATCCCCGCAAGCTTTATTACTCTACCATTAAAATTGTAGCCAGTAAACTGTTCACAAACGCAAACAGGGGCGAAAACAAAACTTCCTTACAACTTCGTTGGCGTAGGTAATAATTTTATCATGCAATTTAGCTGCTACGTATAAGTGAATACCATTCCTCAGCTTTCAGTAGGCTTCCCAATACTTTTTAAACCTGTAAGTTACTCTGAATGACGTGACATCGAAATATGCTAAATTCATTCGAAAGAAAAGATACATTTTTCCATTTCCCACGCTGAATAATTTCAAATTGAATTAACAGAGAATTAAATAACGTCACTTATCAAAACATTTTTTGTCCCTCAGATCTGAAAATCCTTTTAATCGTTAGGGGAATAATGCTTGTTAAAGCTTTGGCGCTACCTGTCTGTCTGCAATGCAATTCCTAAACTCAACAGATAGTGTAACAATGTAACGAAAGCCGTGATTTTATTGAAGGTAATGAACCTGACTACAAAGACGAGCTGCAGGACCAAACAGAGGTATTGTGTGTGGAATCAATGCCTGGATTCGTTAAAACTAACTAGGCTGTAAAAAGAAAGGTATTCTAAGGAAGAAGAGAAACAACAACTAAAACAATGCCGTGTAGCACAATGTTCAATTCTCATCTTAAAACCTAATTAATTGTGTATCTTCAAAACGCTACGCTCTGTGAGTGATGAGGGCTAATTGCGTCATTTTACGAGTCTTTGGGAGAGCCCAAGTGATGTGTGTGTGCGTGTTATTTGTATTTGTATATATTTGTGCATATATATATATATATATACATATATATATATATATATATATATATATATATATATATATAAATATATGTGTATATACAATTTATATACATATATAAACATATATACATATATATATATATATATATATATATATATATATACACACACACACATATATATATATATATATATATATATATATATATATACATATATATATATATATATACTGTATATATGTATATATATATATATATATATATATATATATATATATAAATAATATATATATAATTATATATATATATGAGAGAGAGAGAGAGAGAGAGAGAGAGAGAGAGAGAGAGAGAGAGAGAGAGAGAGAGAGAGAGAGAGAGAGAGAGAGAGAGAGAGAGGAGAGTGGTGGATAGGCAGAAATAAAGAGGGGCATTACGATAAACCGGATCAATGGGAATAGATGAATCCAAACACTACATTCCATTGAAATGTAATGGGATAATTGAAGAATCTTATGTTTTTTCTGGTTTATTTACCTGGTTTGTTTACCTCTCAGCAGTGTGATTTACATCGGACTTAATATCAGACGCCGAGCGTTTCTTTACGTTTGGTTTTTACAGCTCCAATAACTTACGTGTACTACGGACTGCTTTACGCTTATTTTTTTTTTTTATGTATTAACTCAAGATATAATTGATCCATGTATATTTAACTAAAGGAGATATAAATGATCCATACTTTCAGTTCGAAGTAAATGCAGTTTTATATGATTTTTCTCTCTATCATCCTTTATTTTCTTTCCATCAAACTTTGTACAAAGCAGCACATATCATGTTTCATACTTGCATTCAATAGAAGATGTGTATCTTGGTTAAAATTATGTCACCTCACCGTAAGCTTATATAACTGTAAAGTTAGTTCCTAGGAACATTTCAATAATTATTGAGCACTCTTTGCTAAGGCTGTAGACGAGATGCTAGATAAATCCCCAAACAAGAGCTCGTATGGCCAGTCCTAATTAGCGCCCTTAACATTTGCCTGTCAGCCTAAGGCCTCTGTGCAACGAATCAAAACTATTTTCATGTTTGTAATGTTAAATTTCTCGTAGATTTCTCTTTTATCATTTTTTGACTTTATAGACATCATCAATGTCACTTTAATTTTCTTCCCTTCCCACTTGTTTTATTTCATAGTTTTTAATATATCAATCCTGTCCACTTTAGTGATTATTGATCATGGCTTTCTTTGACTGTAATACGTCCTCAACATTATCAATCACCATCATTTTTTTTTTTATACACAATCACTCGAGTTGTAGTCTAGTCAGCATTTCTGGCCATACTTAAATATTATGTTCACTGTATTTCTTCTCCTGATTTTGGTATGAAGGCCAAAGCTCTATCGATTTCCCTAGGATCCTAACTCTGATAGACTCGTTATAAAAAGACTTAATTAAACTAAATTAGCAAATTAATCCTGCTAGTTCTCCAAGTATTCGTATTTCCCCCAAGCATCAAAACAAAACTCAATTTGAGACCTGGCATATGCTTTCTGCAGATGCAAATTCGTTTAGAGATCCTTTCACTTGGGGTACTGATAGCCTTCAAAGCAGCATTGGTAGTATGGCACAAATTATATTATATTTCTAGTGGATCAACTTAACTATGAGGCTGAATTATTTGGTTTCCAGGATTTTCATGCCATAATTTATGCCAAGGAGCATAGTTTTAACGTATATCTAAACAGGTTCATTCAATGCAAAGTATCTTCATTTTCATTCCGTTAATTCTGTTAACGACCTCACTCAGCAAAATACATACACACACGCGCACACACACACACACACACACATATATATATATATATATATATATATATATATATATATATATATATATACAGTATATACTGTATACATATATATATATATATATATATTTTATATATATATATATATATATATATATATATATATATATATATATATGTGTGTGTGTGTGTGTGTGTGTGTGTGTGAGTGTGTGTGTATAGGTATGCATATTCATTGTACTTTGATAAACGCAGTGTTCATTTTACGCAAACGATTGTTATTGTATCTTCGTTGTGCAATAGGAGGGAGAATTTTATTGACAGGAAGCAGATAAAAACAAAACCTTTAATCATTGATGTAATTTTTAAGAAGACTTCTCATAAAACCTTGAGACAACCAATTCCTTTGTTTTATATCAATGGATGTATCAATTCACTCTTTTTAATAAGAATACCGTATTAAATTTCTGAAGCGTATATAGAAAAAATAGACACATTCGTTACCTTACTGCGAGTAGCCTACATATTGTTTAATGTTAAAAAAGATCTGCTTTAAAGGTATTAGATTCAATGTCATATTTGAACAATTCCTTAGCTTTTATTCACTCACGAATATGACAACCGAGAGAGAGAGAGAGAGAGAGAGAGAGAGAGAGAGAGAGAGAGAGAGAGAGAGAGAGAGAGAGATTGGATATTTGAAGTTACAAAGGGCACAGTCCATTATTAAAATGAAAGATGACATCGTGTATAAGCTTCCACGTTTTCTAAGAAAAATTGGTATGTGCTGTATTGTATGTTCCTTTTCTTCCAATGTGCTCTACTTACCTTTCTTTCCGGCTGGAGTATCCTTTATCTCATTTCCTTCTTATTTCTATCTTACTCTTTAGTAATTGCATGGATGAGAACTCCATAATGTACGTTATTTTCTGTTAAGGATTCAATAGGATATTCTCCGAGTATTCCTCAACATTAAATCTGTAGTTGGTTAATCACAACAAAGGGTGTAGTTAATGATGGCGCTGAATGAATACTAACGACGAAGAAATGTCGGAATTATCATGTTAGCTCCTCCTCCTCCTCCTCCTCCTCCTCCTCATCATCATCATCATCATAATAATAATGGAGAGTTATGGGGTCCTTTGATGGCCAAACAGTACAGCAATAAGATCCCTCTATCTGTTTACTGTTCATTTTCCCTTTGCCTACACGTACACCGAATAGTCTGGCCTATTCTTTACATATTCTCCTCTGTCCTCATACACCTGACAACACTGAGATTACGAAACAATTCTTCTTCACCTAAGGGGTTACTGTACTGCAATTGTTCAGTGGCCACTTTCCTCGAGGTCAGGATAGAAGAGACTCTTTAGCTATGGTAAGCAGCTCTTCTAGGAGGACACTCCAAAATCAAGCCATTGTTCTCCATTCTTAGGTAATGGCACAGCCTCTGTACCATGGTCTTCCACTGTCGTAGTGGAGAGTTCTCTTGCTTGAGATTACACTCGGTCACACTATTCTATCCTATTTCTCTTCCTCTTGTATTATTAAAGTTTTTATAGTTTATATAGGCGATATTTATTTTGATGTGGTTACTGTTCTTAAAATATTTTATTTTTCCTTTTTCCTTCCCTCACTGAGCTATTTTCCCTATTGGAGCTCCTGGGCTTATAGCACCCCGCTTTTCTAACTAGGGTTGTAGCTTAGCAAGTAATAATAATAATAATAATAATAATGATAATGATAATGATAATAATAATGATAATAATTATAATAATAATAATAATAAAAATAACAATAAGTATATATATATATATATATATATATATATATATATCTATAGATATATATATATATATATATATATATATATATATATATACATACTGCATATTGCACATATTTTATGTTTACACCTGAATGACTGTGTTTGAGATGAAGAGTCTGAGGAGTATGGCTGGTGTATCTCGAGTAGATAGGGTTAGGAACGAAGTAGTGACGGTGAGAACGGATGTGAGAAATGAATTAGCAACTAGAGTGAATAGGAACGTGTTAAGGTGGTTTGGTCATGTTGAGAAAACGGAAAATGGCTGTCTGCTAAAAAAAGGTGATGAATGCAAGAGTTGATGGGAGAAGTACAAGAGGAAATCCAAGGTTTAGGTGGATGGATGAAGTGAAGAAAGCTCTGGGTGATAGGAGGATAGATGTTAGAGAGGCAAGGGAGCGTGCTAGAAATAGGAATGAATGGCGAGAGATTGTGACGCAGTTCTGGCAGGCCCTGCTGCTTCCTCCGGTCGCCTTGGATGACCGCAGAGGTAGCAGCAGTAGGGGATTCAGCGTTATGAAGCTTCATCTGTGGTGGATAACGGGGGAGGTGGGCTGTGGCATCCTAGCAGTACCAGCCGAACTTGGTGGAGTCCCTTGTCAGGCTGGGAGGAACGTAGAGAGGATAGGTCACCCTTTTTCCATTTGTTTGATGTCGGCTAACTCCCAAAATTGGGGGAAGTACCTTGGTATATATATGTGTATATATATATTACCGTGCTAGGCGGTGTATCTTAGCAATCCATGTTTGCCAACGGTTATACTCATATAAGCGAATGAGCATCTGGGTGGAGTAATGAGAGCTTTGGGAGTGGAGGAAAGGCCCCCCTGAATATCGATTAAGTCACTCGCAGCAAGGTGACGGATTGGGTTTAAGGCAATAGACAAGATGTCTTTTCTGCTTTTACTTGCCAAAATTAGATAGGCACTGCGCATCATCAGGAACTAGTTATCCTTTGATATATCTAGCCAATGAATCCTCTATGGATTTAATCATTTGTGGCCCTTTGCGTCAATAGGCGCAGGAGGAGATGATGAGTAGTAGTAGTAGTAGTAGTAGTCCCGAATTGTATTAATACTAAAGCATATTTTTTCTTTTGTTTTAATAATGTCGGGTAAAGTAATAGATGTAGTTATAAAAGAATAATGATGATAATGACAAACAGCGTTGGTAATTACTTCCATGCTACTTATTTATTTCAGTCAATTTTCCTTCCCATCTCCAGTATATTTTTCGTGACCTTCCTACGGATAAACGCATTCCACCTGACCTAGCTAATGTTTGCTTATCATCTCTCTAAACATCAAGACGTATATCATATATGACAAGGATGCTTCATCCATTTTTCTCTAGTGGCCCTTTTTGTATGAGAGCTTTTATCCCCCTACCTCTCCATACATAGACCAGAATCTCTCTCTCTCTCTCTCTCTCTCTCTCTCTCTCTCTCTCTCTCTCTCTCTTGTGAATGCCTAAACAGGGATGTCTTTGAAGTGAAGCGCTGCGTCTACCCAGAATAAACAGACGATCTTTTTTTTCTGCCACGAATTTTTCACCGATCTCTTTTTTATTCTTTTTTTTTTTTCATTTCTAACCAGTTACTATTTCTGTCTTGTAAGAGTTTTTTTTCAGATAAGCCATATCTCCAAGAAAGTCTGAAAAGGATTTCATTGTTCACGTCCATATACAACTTCGATTTCTTGCCCGAATTACACAATACTGTTGTCTCAATGTATATAGTTCCTTCTTCTTTAAAACTTACAAGACCATTTTGAAGGGTCGTATGAAATCACCAGAAGGCCAAGAATAAGAACGGATAGTACAAAAATTTCTTCGAAATATTACGGTGCTTTAAAACTTCTGAATGCAAATTTTTGTCTGGGTGGAAGGGGTGTGAAGAGTACGTCGTACTCTGGAATAAAAGAGATTCTGAAAATATCAGAGCTTTTGATATATTCATGGAATATTTCAACTTATAATTCATTACGGGTAAGGTACCAAAACTAAAACTATGTACAAAACGAGCACGAAGAGCTGATAATCTGTATTTTCTTATTACGAGGACGAGAATATATCGACACGCACACACATATATATATACATATATATATATATATATATATATATATGTATATATATATATTATATATATACATATATATATATCTATATATATATATATATATATATAGAGAGAGAGAGAGAGAGAGAGAGAGAGAGAGAGAGAGAGAGAGAGAGAGAGAGAGAGAGAGAGAGAGAGAGATAAATAGATAGCTATATAGATATATGTGTGTTGATGTTTGTTTACTTCCCATATCACGCTACGAAGACATTTTAACATGTAATTAATCTATCTTGGTAAAAAGCGTACACCTACAAGCAATCATAAACGATAGTTCATTGGCACTGGCCAATGACAATGGGATGTTTTTATGCTTCCAGGCGTTTGATATGGCATTTCACATCCATTGATAAGTCACTGTTCCTTCTGTATCAAAACCAAACGGCATAGGATCGTGAATACTACAGGATAGAATATTTATTGTAATACCAACACAGAAAGATCTATCGAAAAAAAAAATTACTTTTATCACACAACAATTACTTTGGTGATATTCCCGGCCTATAAAGGTATTTGGTGTTGATATTGCATTTAAGAACTACAGTATAATACATTGATAACATAATTTTATATTGGTCAAACTGGTAAATCCTCTTCAAATAGGATTTAAACATATGTAAAAGTTGAAGCTCAATTTTCAAGCCTATTAGTAATAAGTCATTTTACCAATTGAACTAGTACTAAGAAATTAGTTCATTGAAAGAAATGTCAAAATATCAAACTTAACAAAAAAGAAAGGTTGGTAATGTGTCAAATTTTGCATTTGGGCAATGTTTTCCTTTAAATTCTATTTTAGTAAACATTTCTTAAATGTCCCAAAGAAGTAAACTGTTGTACTTTACGCCTAATTTTTTTTCTCTCAGTAGTTTTGAGATATATTTTATCTGACTTGTCATTTTTACTATAAACAGGTAGGAACATTAATCAATTATATATTAACAACTTGAACAATTACAATTTAAGACATCCACCTCAAACAATTTAAGATTCAAATCACTTGGGTACAGTTCTATCAGCATAATCATTGTGACATATCCATCCCACCTAACCTCTCGAAATTGAAATCTAATGACCTTGCACCAGCCGCGTTACACAACAACGTTTATCTACACGAGTACTCTTAATGGAGTGTAGACCACGACTTTGACACTCAGTCAAAAAAAAAAAAAAAAAAAAAGCATTAAAAGGTGTTTTTATATCATTACCTCCGCCAACGAAGTTGGATGGAGGTTATATTTCACCCCCTGTTTGTGTGTTTGTCTTTGTTTGTGTATGTGCATGTTAGCGAACACCTTCTTGGCCACAGTTTTAATCGTTGAGTAATGAAACTTACAGGGATTAACTGTTAAATAAAAGGCTGGAATGATTAAATTTGGGAAGGTTAAAGTCAGAGTTCAAGGTCATATTCAAACAAAATGTACAATTTACGCAATCAGCCATAAGTTTGAACATTGTTGACACAGAGACTTCAATAAATGGTTTAGCTTCAAGAATCATTTTCTTAAAGAAAAGAGTGACACGTCTCCATGATCCTTAAATAAACAAATTAAAAGTGCGTTTTTTAGGAAACAAAAATGAGCTAAAAATTGTTAAGTCTTTGGTCCCAAATGATGAAGTGACCAGTAGTTTTTTATAGATTAAGAAAAAACTATGACTGGCAGGTCAATAAGTAATAGGCTAACGAATTAAGAGAAGAGTAACACGTGTCTATGATCCCCCCAATAAAAACAAATTCAAAATTTAGTTTTTAGAAAACAACAACGAGCTTAAAAAGTTTTGAAATTAGTCCCAAATGATGAAGTGACCAGAACACGAGAGAGAGAGAGAGAGAGAGAGAGAGAGAGAGAGAGAGAGAGAGATTCTTCCGTAAATTATTCAAAGAGAAAAAACAACAGTTGTCTCTCCGAACAATCTGATAATAAACAGTTAGGGCCTTGTGTGACCACTGAACCAATACATCACCCTTAAAATATATCAAGTTAATGATGTATATTTCCTGTACAAAGTTACAGTCTTCTAAATATTATGAAAATGCTAAAAAAATCAAAATCATAATTTTTCTTTCTCTTAATCTATAAAAAAAAAAATTGCCGTCATATCAAATGAACATGTTCACAAATAAAAGAAATATGGAATTATCATTACAATTAATGTGCAATGGTTTCCAAAAGTAGCAATATATATCACATATCACCGATTAGGCAATGTGTACCAATCTTACTTGGTCAAAATAAATCATGTCGATATAACTTTATTTTGGGTGAGAATATTCCATAGGTAAGCATAAAAATTCTTGTTTTCCGCCAATTAACCTCCAAAAATTGATTCGTGATCTTGAGCTGTTGGAAAGATTTGTTGTCCTCCTGTATAGCAGTGATATATACTGTGTGTGTATACATTATATATATATATATATATATATATATATATATATATATATATGTATATATATATATACATATATATATGTATATATATACATATATATATATATATATATATATATGTATATATATACATATATATATATATATATATATATATATATATATATATAAAGTTGATCAAGATAAATGTAATCACCAAGTTAAAATTATTCAACTTGCGTCAATTGTAGAAAATATTACATTCTTCAAAAAAAAAAAAAAAAAAAAAATACGGTTTATTATTTACTAAGTCCTGGTTTTTTCACTTCAGCCATTCTCGACTTACTCAAAATTTCATTAAAGCCTACTTCCTCCCACTAATTGAATCGTCTTTGAGAAATGAGTAACACATGAAAATAAGCTTTACCCATTTTTGAAGGATTTCAATTCCTTCATATCCAGGCAACGTCGAATCGATTCAGCCTCTTTATTTGAATAAGCATTTTCCAGCGGAAGAAGAGCAATGACTTTAAAATGAAATAAGCCAAGGACTTAATTCCATGCCATCATCGGCTTGAACTGAGTGTTCGATTTCCTGTGTGAACGTAACATTGATAATGTTGCTCTTTTCTATCTGAGAAAAGAAAGAATGCGTTATTTTCAATGCCATTTAGAGAAACTGCACTTTTTAGACACCATTTTTATTATTGTGCTGTATACATAAAATCAACTTATACAAATTTTCTACCCCACGCCTTTCATTCAGGGTGATTGAGGTTTTAATTCGGGTCAATCCTTTTTATATTGCAAAACACAGTTTAAACTCTTATTGAATTTTAATCTTCTCTTAACTAAACCATTCTGTGAAATTTTTGAAAGTTATGTACTCTCTCTCTCTCTCTCTCTCTCTCTCTCTCTCTCTCTCTCTCTCTCTCTCTCTCTCTCTCTCTCTCTCTCTCTCTCTCTTTATATATTATATATATATATATATATATATATATATATATATATATATATATATATATATATATATATATATAAAGCAATTTTTGATTAGCCTTTTAATGACGTTTTCGAAATATTAACATGGAAAACAGATCTATGAAATTATTGTTCCCAAATTGATATATACTAAATCCGAATAACTAAATTCATAAGCAAGTTTCAATGGTAGACTGGAGATTTAATGGGTTATACTATTCATTGTAGAAAACTGATTTTCAAAAGTTATCGCATAATCAACCTGCACATGTCAAAAAGTGAGAGGATATCCAAATAGAATACGATAGACGTGGACGGATAAAGCATGTCTGCAATTCTTAAGTCAGTCTGAAAATCACAAGTACTTTTTGTGTTAGGAAACTCATACCCATTTCGCCTGACGCTAAGAATTAATAATCATTATTAGGTAAGAAATTTATAGACTAGTAACAGACAACACTTATCTCTCCCACGACTATATACATTATCTTTGGGTTGCTTCATTATCACTACCATCAATGTATTGCTGTTTTTGTTATGAAATAAAAAATAATTGTCTTTTGATAAGTTGATTATTTTTTCGACCATTTCTTTAAACATTCTCATAACGTATGTATTCATTATAATCTTTTTTTCACTGAAATCCTTTGATGTGACAGCTGGCTGAACTTTTGTGTATCTGGATAAAACCTTCTGCTTTTATATTGTGCATCAAAAGAGATATATTTAGAGCTGCTCCATAATAGTGAAGTTTGATTTCACCCTGTAATATATTTTCCACCTTCTGGATCTGTATGAAGTCATATTCTTAACAAAAATCTTAATTGTCTTTAGTTAACTCTACTTCATGTTTTACCCTGTTTTTTCAGTAACTAGAAATAAAACAAACTGACCTTACAGTAAATTTTTTAAGTTTTATAACTGCAATATTAAATGATGAGAATAATTAAAAGCTTAACTGAAGGAAGCATGCGTCCAACAACTCATAAAGATCGAGGTTGTTTCGATTTACAATCTCCCCAATTTTCTGATTACAATTCATAATAGATATTAATGAATTTGAGTAAATCTGGTCATTGCATTCGACGTTCAGGAGACTCCATTAAACTTACATTAAAACAGCATAGATTTAAACAAAGCATGGTAGTGAGGATATTTTTTTTCCTCGAACGGTAAAAGAATTCCAAGCAAACGGAAAAAGTCATACGCAGCACACAAGATCATAAAACACCGAGGTAGATCAATGGAGAATACATGGAGTTTTTTAAGTGAATATGGTAGACAAGATAAGTGGCTGACTAGGTGAAAGTGAGTGACAAGGTCTTGTGTAATTAACTTCTGGGACCGAGGTGTGTTACATACCTTAAAACGTTACACATTTTCATGAGTTGATCGATACAAGAAGTCAAAAAATTTTATCAGAAATATATTCAAAATTATGCTATGAAGATATGAGTCATGAATGCTGTATGGATAGGTCTGACGTTTACAAATAAGATTTAGAACCTATTGAAATAGTTTGGAAGCGCGTGATAGAGGAGAAAGCTGGAAGCAAGTACTAGAGAGAGAAGGGTTTGAACGAAGTAAACAAACCCGGAAGATGAGCAATGACACAGACTGTGAACTATGTATTCGTAAAGATATATAGGAGTAAATAGGAAGAATTAAGGAAGGATGAGTCACAGAATAGGTTAAGAAAGGAAGGTATTAAGACTGTCATGAGAATAGTAATGTATAGATGGTAAGAGTAGAATACAAGACGGGATTGTGTTGATAGGCAGAAATGAAAAGATAGGAGGAGGTTAATGGATTGACCAGAATGTTTCACGACGGGTTGATCGGATTGAGAGAATAAATGAATGGTAATATTATGAACAAAAATATATAATTCGGAAGAGACGTAGATAGATGGTATGTAAAATTAGGTCGTTAATATCCAGAAACCCCGACATTTGGTGGAAGATATATACTCCAGAACGCATTATGAGAAAAGTAAAGAAATCTATGACTAAAAAAATCAAAGAAACATTTTGCCCCATGACCGACCTCTCAAAATAAATGCTTCCACATTCATTCTCTATTTATAGATTAATTAAGTTATTTCTCCCTGGTTATGATTGGCGTCTCTCACTAATGTTTAAAAATATTCCAAAGATCTTTTTTCTTAGAAGTCACAAGAATTCTGCCAAGAGCTATTTCTTAGAAGAGTCACCTGGATTCATTCACAGCAAGAGCAAATAAAACGACCACTTGAGACTATTGAAATATCAGTCGTTAAATCCCCCTGTGTTACAAGGACCTCGAGAGAATGAAAATCGGACACTTAGACAGAGCTAAGTGGATCTTACAGAACCCAATGTATCATCGTAAAGAGTAAGATATATCTTGGTGTTGCAGCTGTACAGAAGTTTTTTACTTATACACACACACACACACACACGCACACACACACACACACACACATATATATATATATATATATATATTTATATATATATGTGTGTGTGTGCGTGTGCGTGTGCGCGCGCGCTCATATATTTACGATAAATCAAAGGAAAAGTGAAAAACTGTGTCATAATATTTGTGTGCGTGTATATATATATATATATATATATATATATATATATATATATATATATATATATATATATATATGTATATACATATATATATATATATATATATATATATATATATATATATTTATTTATAAGTGTGTGTGTGTATATGAAGACAGACACATATGTATACACACGTATATCCGCAAGTGACCAAAAGCATGAGAAATGTTGCTTTTGATACAATAAAGTGAGAGTGGAAGATTGATTGAGACAAAATAACTCCTTGGATCCAATAAGCATCGAACTGTTTACCAATCGAAGAAAGAGAAACTGAAGGTAACAAAGGAAACGCTGAAGGTGCCAGATGTGGGAACAGCTCTTCGGTCATCCTGATACCACCCCCCCCCCTCCCCCTCCATCGTTTGTATCTCGAGAGACAAATTCTCTGGAATGTAGATTAAAAACAAAAAGACGGAAAGGGTTGAAAGAAATCACTATCTTCTTCGTTTCTCATAGTGTGAGTCTAATTAGAAGCTCCTGCATTTTAAAGTATCATATTGTGAGTCCAAGAAAAAAAATGAAATGCAAAGGGAATATTATTGAGAAGGGTAGGTTGTGAAAAGATCAATAATGTTTGTTTGGAAGCTCAGATTGGAGAAGCCGAAGTCGCCTCCGTTGGCGATTCTGCGACAAATCCTTCTTATGACATTTTTTACATTTTGTACTTTATCCGGAAAGTCGGTCTGATGCAAGTGATGGGTCCGTTTTCATTACAGATATTGTTACATTAAGCTTTGTTTTAAGGCAGGTGTTCTAACGATGACAGTAATCAGTTTGCATTTAGAGTATTTTAGATTCCAATGAAGTAAAATGCGTTAGAATGCACTTGATGCCTATGATGGGAAGTTATAGCCATCTCTAATTAAATTAATCATTTACTATTCATTAAGTAAATGTAAATAAGTAGTTTCAATGCTTATCTACAACCAGTAGGTTTAAAGATGTAAAATATTATCTAAACATGTCTGTGCGTGTCTGTGTAGAATATCGGGGATCTGCGGACCAGTGCTTATCTTCCAATAACCTCTACAGTTAGTTTTATGTTTAGTGTGACTATTCCACCCATATATTAATCCAAACCAATTTCATTTGGTTAGATTAGAAAAACAGGTTGCTGTAATATCAAGGACTCCAACAGGGAAAGCATACCAGTACAAAAAGGAAATAGGGAAGACGAATAAACTCTACTAGAGCATTATATAATATATTAAGATCAGTCACAACGTTAAATAGGTAAACCATATAAAACCTGAAATGAAACTTGTGCCATCCTGCTGAGCATAACAACATTCACAACGTTTATACTTCAGATGTTCCACCGTTTCAACCATCATATCAAGAAGATTATTCCACAACATAGTCATAGTTGCAATAAAACTTTTACACTAAGTGTGAAGGAAACGGTAAGACTATTAGAATTAACTACATACAGATCGTGGCAAAGGACTTCATTGAAAAGCATTTTTATTCGAACAGTTTTCAAAACACGACAGAAAGAAAGAATTAAAGTCTCTTCAGAACAGATTAATGAATAATCTAGATAGACTTCATCTTCATAAGACAATATGTTTTGTGGAAGGGAATGTTTCTTAAAAGTAAATTTGCAATCAAGAATCGAACACAGAATCTTAAATGAGTTGCATGCAGTTAAAGATACATAATCAATGTAAAGATCTGGGTGTTGAAGAACCACTGTCCTTGTCCCACTTACAGTCAAACTTTGACTTTAATAAGGGTTCAACCTCATCCTCCATAATTTGCACCATACACTAATATTAGCTAGATTTGTATTAAGAGTGTTACATAGACGCGCGTGTGCCTATATACACCAAAAACACACAACGCTCATATTAATATATGCATATGCAATATATATATATATATATATATATATATATATATATATATATATATATAAAATATACATCGTATATATATATATATATATATATATATGCATATATATATCATATATACGTATATATATATATATATATATATATATATGTATATATATATATATATATATATATATATATACGTATATACATATGTATATATATTTACATATAAATATATATATATATATATATATATATATATATATATATATATATATATATATATATATATATATACACACACATATATATACACACACACATATATATATATATATATATATATATATATAAATATATATAAATATATATATATATATACAGCCGACAGTGAAATATTTTCTTTTACATCCCTGCTACCAAATCTTAAAATCTTTTTGTCGTTTGTTAAACTTCGTACAGAATATGCACCCTAAATATAAGATCTCCCCTTGAGCTTCCAAAATCCTGTTCCAGACGTCTAATTTTTGGAGAGGATATATTACTCATTATGTAGTGCGCGTCCCATGGCCTGGAAGCTCTTGCGCCCCCTGTGTAAACACACCCAAGACATTATTAGAGGATCGCGCGATACTTCCGAATTGCAATCTCGGATGGAGAGTCTGTCACAAGGGGGAAGTCTGTCTGATTCCACGCCAAAGGTTTAAATAGAAAGAGAAATAGGTACAAAGAAATTTTGTATTGTAAGATTATTGGCTTTTCGCTTAGAGAATAACTAATAATAAATGATCATATACTGTATTAAGCTGGAGTCAATAAAAGGAGAAATATGGCTGATACAGAATAATGATATTGCTTGAAACCATTTAAAACATCTCTCTCAGAATGTTTATCAACGACTATAAAGACATGATTTATGCATAATTATTTTCAATATGTGCAGAAAAATTTTGTAATGACAGAAGGTACATTCATTTGAGTAAACAATAGATGAAAATTAAAACCTTTCTCATAGTCTATAAATACCTTACATAGTGTTTTATCATACTCTGTTAATTTTATTATAGGCCTGTTAATTACATGGATATAATCAACTGTGGAAAAACCACTTCTAAAGCTTGCCTGCTCTCTTGGCTGATTAAAGTTTAGCCGTCTTTCTATTCGGTTTAATATGATCCTTGAAAATATTATATATATTACTGAGTATAGACTTATTGGGGGGGGGGGGTAATTTTGCAGGTCATTTGTGTCCCCATTTTTGTTACTAAGTAATGATAAAGTGTCCCACGTTATACGTATAGAGTATTCTTGCAAACATTTTGTGTAAAATTCAACCGGTTTTACTACTATGAAATCTCCTCCATCTATCATTAAATCAATTGTTAGGTCATCTTCTCCTAATACTTTGGATCTTTTCATGACTTAATGTTCCCTTCACTTCTACTGTTACGTTTGGTACAAGCTCAGGTGTTACATTATTGATATTGGTGAAGTTATTTTTATATCACTATTGTATAGCAATGTATAGAAATTCTCTGCAATTTTCATCACTCCATCTCCTTTGTTGATAATATTTCCCTTTCCATCCTTTAACGCAAACATTTGTTGGTGCCCGGTTCCGGGCCTTTTCATTAATTTGACGAGTCTTTCTTTCTTCACTATTTCCTCAGTTGTGGTCTGAATGTGTTTACGGATGTTTTGGTGTTTTAGTTTGATTATCGTTTTGGATAGTTCTGCTAATTCAATTTCATTATTTTTGGATTTTACCCTCATTTCCAATCTTGTCCTTATTAGCCTTTTTTAGTCTTTTCTTACAGTTTTCCTTGATCTTGTTTAAGAACTTTTCTACCTATCGTTTGTAC
>NC_090728.1:39363430-39380930 GCF_036898095.1 Palaemon carinicauda
TACCATACTAGCTAGCATAGTTGAGTAGCTGCTTCTAATAATTCTTATAAATATTCACTATGATATATTCCTTTCATCCGTTCATTCACCTTACGTGACTTATATTGATACAATATTATCTTTTATGCCTCGTCCCATAAAAATATTTAGTCTCAACTTTCATGAATTTGTAATTTATCGTCTGTCATTACTATGTAATGTAAAACCTCAATATTGCCAACCCCAAGTAAGATATTTCAAAAAAATGTCTCTGTGTATGGTATTAACATATTTCTCGTTCGAAAACACCAATATAAGGCACTTTGTATAAATACAAGACATTGTTTTCCTTTTATGCGCAAGTTCATACAAAAACTTTCACCGGTAGAACAAATTGGGAATGAATCTAACTCAAATTGAATCCACGTTACCTTTTATATCTTTTCCTGTCGTTATTGTAATTCTTATTACATACCGAAGACCAGATAACAGTGAAGTGATAACATTTTACTAAAAAGGCACCATCCATTTTCTATATGCACATGAACAAACAGAAGAGCAGCTACGTTATGAGTCTATACCATTTAGTTTCATGTCCTAAAACGTAATGAGAGTCGTCTTTAAACATATTTTCTCTCATTTGCCTAGGCCAGACAACGCCTGGAGGTAAAGAGACGGAACCTTGAAGAGTGTACCATCCTGTACTACACAAGTGAAATTAGCATTTAAGGAAAACTTCTCTTCTTTGAAAATCTGGTAACAGACTAACACCAAAATGGAGACCAAGGTTTTAAGAAAACTAACCTAGGCATTTCCCTTCATGGGCAGAGTAAATCGATTCATTCACATATATGGAATTACCTTAGTAGTTACCGGTATGTTCAGAAAATCAATACTTATGGGGACTAGGTAAGATACTCTCAATGATCGACACCAGTTTTTATGCCCCGTTCTGATATCATACCAATAATGCCTCAGCCTAAAATCGTGAAAATACATTAACACGAAGACATCAATACCTCTCATGAGGAACTACCATGCCAACAAGTATGCGACACATTATTATTATTATTATTATTATTATTATTATTATTATTATTACTTGCTAAGCTACAACCCTAATTGGAAAAGAAGAATGCTATTGACCCAAGGGCCCCAGCAGGGAAAATAGCCCAGTGAGGAAAGGAAACAAGGAAAAAATAAAATATTTTAAGAACAGTAACAACATTAAAATAAATATTTCCTATATAAACTATAAAAACTTTACAAAACAAGAGGAAAAGAGAAATCAGAGAGAATAGTGTGCCTGAATGTACCCTCAAGCAAGAGAACTGTAACACAATACAGTGGAAGATCATGGAACAGAGGCAATGGCACTACCCAAGACTAGAGAACAACGGTTTGATTTTGGAGTGTCCTCCTAGAAGAGCTGCTCACCATAGCTAAAGAGTCTCTTCTACCCTTACCAAAAGGAAAGTAGCCACTGAACAAATACAGTGCGGTAGTTAAACACTTGAGCGAAGAATTGTTTAGTAATCTCAAGTGCTGTCAGGTGTATGAGGACAGAGGAGAATCTGTAAAGAATAGGCCAGACTACTCGGTGTTTGTGTAGACAAAGAGAAAGAACCGTAAACAGAGTGAAGGATCCAATGTAGTACTGTCTGGCCAGTCAAAGGACCCCATAACTCTCTGGCGGTAGTATTTCAACGGGCGGCTGGTGCCCTGGCCAACCTACTACCTCTAAAAAGAACGTGATCTGTAGGATCCAATGCCAACCACAGGATGCCTCAGATCCTATTTCTGTACAATTATCATCTAACTTTTCAAGAAGATATCATGCCTTGTACAAGAGGAATCAGTGAAAGATTTTAGAAGATAATTCCATTTATTATCATATCAAGACTTATCCAAATATCCACCACTTGTATATATTTTCATATATTAAAGAAACTGCAAATACTGTTTCTTAAGCCCCCCATTAGTGTATTCAAGAAGTTCCAACTACTTAACAACATCAAACAAAACTTCCATGAAGTTGACATCAAGGTTCAAGTATGGAAGTACCAATTCTGACTGTAGCCATGAGGATCCATACATTCAACCCACTCTGAGAAATGAACGTGGTTTTAATTACAGAGTGTTAACAATCATATCGATCAGTAATAACAATCAGCATTAAGTAGTAATCATTTTATTATCCATCATTTCCATTTCAATATGAATCACAACCACACTTTAAGCATGTGGTCATGCCCCCACTGCATTGTATAAATTGTTACCAATCAAAAGAATCAGCTTTTCTTTTCATCTTTTCCATAAACAAAGCTGACAGTTGACAATCAAACCCAAGCTGTCAAATTCATATTTTTCTAAAAATCATTAGTAGCTTGATGTTTGCAAGTATGAAAGCCATGCGTACTAGTGACAAAACTATCATGAACAACCACTTATTACAAACCTACTAATCAGCTCTCATGGTCGAGAAGGGGTAATTTCGATTTTAAGTGGATACCAAAATATGACTGAAATATGTACAGAAAAGTAATAATTTTCGCTCTAAGGTAATTTATAAAGATAAAAATAAGTTAGGCAATTGGGAATCAGTAACAGTTTCTATACATAGAGCTTTCTGAAAAATCTTGTTATATTTGAAAGATTCTGGCAGGATATATTCACCATAAATCACATAGTTTTAGCCATTTACCTCTCTTCAAAATTGGGATATTTTCTTAAAAAAACGTGTGAATGGGGGTAAAAATAGCAAAGAAAGTTCAATTCAATTACCAACAAATTTTATAACAAAATGTTATTTTCCAGTTGTTAAATCCATGGTTAAGAAAATAACTTTCTTATATTATTTATCCACATAGGCTATTTCTTTATTATCATAATTTATAATTTATTTGGTAAACACCTATATATCATAGTGATTACAATATAGTCATATAATAACTCTTTATGTATACAGTAAACTAATCAGTTACCAGATAGTTCAAACGCTAATGTAGAATCAATTGTCTTTTAACTTTTGACAAGTCTCATTGTTTTCCTCCAACTTCCGTTCTTATCGGAGTATGACCTTTAGAATAATCATGACCTCCCTTTCACAGAAAACCTTTGATGATTGACTGAGGATAAACAGATTTTTCTACCTCTGTGGATGAGAAAACACTGTTAGTTTTTATAACGATTGTCGAGCCTTCTAAATTTGGCCTGCTTCCATAACAGCGACGGAGATGTGGTACGTGCTCTTCATATGCCATTATGCAGATGCGTTTGTGTCTTTTGCTCAAATTTCCTTTGCTATTTTATCTTCGAGCATTGCTCTGTTGTGTATTTGATGCTGCATCGCGTGTGATCTGCCTTAGATAGAACGTAAAAGGGGAGAAAATAGCCCCGAGATGTCCTTTGTAGTTTTATTCGCCTGTTATTCCAGAGGGTTATGATACAAGTTTTGGACAAAAGGATTGTCCGGAGACTTCTTGTAATTTCTATTTTTTACTTCTTATGCTTTCATCCTCTATATACTAATTCGAATACTCTTTTGCTGTATTCAAGTAGGTTATTATAACCTAACAACTCTCTGATAGAAAACTTGACAAGATACTTCAAAAGTTGTAAAAGGAATCTCGCATATGCATACACAAACGTATCAACAAACAATGTGAATTTAAATACTTGTCATACAGTGGCTTCATCTAACTTTAGCTGCTTTCAAGCAACTAATGTTTATTTGTTTTTACAAGCCCAAAGGAAAGCGTAATAAATGTTCCTTTATAACAAGATATTACGTAAGATTTTAAGAGACTTCAGTGATGAAAAAGTAGGAACTAATTACTTGTGGTAACTCAGGAATAATGGCTTCATTTTAGACTTCTCAATACACCTTATTTGTGGTTATCCTTGCAGTACATTGGCTTTTGGAACTTTAGTGTTTTGTGGTGTTGTGATGGCCTCCTTATTACAAGATAATGACGGATTTTGTGAAGTAATGATAAGCTGGTACAGTAATTAGACAAACCCGTGCCTTTAAACAAAATTAATTACTTTTCGTTTTTTTTTTCCACAATCATGGAAGCATAAGAACGATTAGAATATTATTGTTGTTTGCTGCTATAAACAGCTTAGCATTCCAAACACTAAGATTTCCAGAATTCGGTATTTTCCGTAGGCTGTTGAAATCCGCTCCTTGGGCAATCTCTAGAAAGGCGAGAGTAATTTAATGCCCAGTAAAAAAGCAACGTTTACTTTACTTACAGTTCAAATCTAAAGGCTTAAAATATGTTTTGAAAGTATGTAACTAACTAAATATTTTTCGATATCTATAAAAAATTAACAATATGCATATATATATATATATATATATATATATATATATATATATATATATATATATATATATATATATATATATATATAAACCAAATGGCAATCATTTTTAAAAGAAATAATACCGGAGATCTTTAATGTTATTTTAAATTATAAACTATTTTTTTTCGGGGAAATTAATAGCTAACGCTATATACAATCAAAGAAATATCAAACGAAAAAAAATTGACCATACACAGCGAATAAGTCTATTGACAAAGGTTAATAAACAGCCCTAATTAAGCTGTTGAGGTAAGTGTAACGAAGGCAACAGCCAATTAATGTTCAATAAATATGAATAATACCAAGCTAGGAATATTAATCTATATTTTCTGTTAAGATGTTAGTTAGTATTAACTTTCAGAAAACTAAGCAGTGAAAGATAAATGGAACAAACCCAACCTACACATTCAGCAATCTCATCTGACGGCGAACAAGAATTCAACATTGATATTCGTGCTATCTGTTAGTCTGAAGCAAGCGAGGCCTTTGTGCAAATGACAACTGCTAAGATTTTCTTGGTATTATTTTCCTCTGCCAATTTGTTATTCAGAACATAAGATTCCCGTTTTTTCTTTTCTTTCTGTGTCGCAGGTCATAAAATAAAGATTAAAAAATCAAGGAAATTTAACCAAGATATATAAAATGGCTCTTAAATTGTTGTTGTTAATGTGGGCTGTTCATGTTTACTTATTTCCCACCCCCTGAGCAGGATGTACATTAGGAGACTCCAAATTTTCCTAAAGCACCATCTTTCCTTGAATAGTCCACTGAGATCTCTTTCATCCTGACGGTATTCAGAAGGAAGCCTTTTGTCTCCTATCAAATCCCAATGAGAAATCATTCAGCTCATGAAAATTACGATTTTCAGTCTCTGGAGGATAATAGAAATTAGGAAGGGAATGCGCTTCTACGAAATTGGATAGACCTGATAGACGGTTGATGAGAGAGAGAGAGAGAGAGAGAGAGAGAGAGAGAGAGAGAGAGAGAGAGAGAGAGAGAGAATTCTTTATATAAGAATTATAACAAAAGACTGGGGAGCATATCCTTTAGCACAATATATACTCGGCTGGTAGTGAAACAGAGAGAACAATAAGGAAGAAAACAAAGTGAAGACTTCAAAAATAAAATAAATGGGAAAATTTTGATCCCTTTAACAACCCTCCAGGCCACCACTACTTCTCCACGGTTCCTATAGAAGTGGCTTCTTTAAGAGGTAGAAAAAATGATATGAAATATTTCAGGAAACTGCTCACTGCTCGCCTGATTCTTAAAACAAAAGCCAAGAAAGAAAACGGAGACTAAACAAAAAGGAACGATTTTCTATATAAAGGAGAGATTTCTATAGTTACGGTTCTCTAGAGGTTTTTGTGATTAATCTTAGCAAACAAAGCACTCATCATCTACATCAACAAATTACGTATGAATGAATGTATGTGTACATAACTGTCTAATATAAAAAAGCAACACATAATAAACGTTTGGATCCCCATTTCCTTTACAGATACTTGAAATGAATCCCTATGCAATCACGCAGAAGGATAAAGAAAAAAAAATTATATATCATATGGTGTTGAAGAATTATTTTATATACTAATTCTGTAAAAAAATTATAAAATTGTGTATATGTATATTTATTTATGTTCATATTTGTTTCATCCTTGAAACCCCCCTTTTGCCATACAAAGCAAAATCAAAAAGAAATACTGGGAGTTTCAAGGATAATATGCTCAGTCCATAGATGGCTCTGCTGGCTGTGTTTTAATATTTGCAGTTCCTGATTCCATCATCCTTGGGAAAAAATTTTCACCTACTGGTAATGAGGGAAGTGTGAGGAGGCAGATGGGATATATATTGGCCACATTGGACATATTGGATATTGGATAATATTTTCTTCGAGTGTAGAAGTGCTATGAAGATGGAGTAGCACTTCAATTTAAAGCCACCTCTCCTGCAATTGCTTACCACGAGTGCTACCATGAAGAGTGCAATATCAAGATGTATGAATACATAGTTCTCAACAATGGGATCTTCTGCTGCTCTTCAATTTGCATTGGGATTTTAAGGATAAGGCCTACCAACCCCGTAAGTTTCCTATGATTTTGTGGTATATGGTTCAACTTTGGTTAGGGGGTTATAATATTTGAAATTAATATTAATTATTCAAGTCTTCAACCCTAATTATAAATTTTCTATGGATTTTAAGCTCATTATAAAATTACTAGTGTTATTTCTAGCTTAATTCCAAATCATTGTTTTGTGCATAGAATAGCCTAGTGGGTGTTCAGATTTGCTTAAATCGATATACCGTGTCAGATTCTATTTTCCTGAGTTTGTGTTTTCATATGTAATTTAATATTACTTAACTTAGGATTTTAGTGAGCCTAATTTTTTCATTTGTTACTAGGTTAGGTTACTTGTGCTTGCTGGAAGGTAGCCTAGTATCATCGGCTTCAGTTATCTTCCTGGTCTTGGCAAATTTATTAGGTACCTAGTTCAGTTGTATGTAATGTTATATTGGTATATTTGTACTTGATGTTGATATATTGTATATTATTCATTATTGTTTATAAAGGGAGTTTAGATAAATTTTACATTAGGTTTTTGATGGAAATTTTTTCGTGATTTGCAGAATCCATAGTTTTCAAAAACAGGCAAGAGTTGAGTGGGTTCTACCACAGGCAGTCACTAGTGATTGAGGATTCCACTTCAGCCATCAAAGTTCCATTGCTTTGCCATATTTAATATCTATTCAATATAAATAAAGAATCTAATATTTTTAATTTTAAAGTTTCTTTATCCAATATTGACATTAAAGTTATTGTTACTCTGCTCTCGCTGCTCTTGTTATAAATTTACATTCTGTATAAGTTTTTGAAATATGGGCTATTTCCGTTGGGAGTAGCTCCATATGGGCACAACACACTGGTTTCGAATATAAATTTCAAGGTCTTTTCCTTTACCTCAGCAGATGTAGATACCCACTTGCAGGTGGGTTAACTGCTGGACATTCTAGTCGAATGCCCATTTCTTTTACTTCATTAGATGCAGATACCCATTTACAGCTTGGTGAACTTGTGGGAATACCTGAAGTACACGATTTTCTTCTACCTCAATAGATGTAGGTGGCCATTTACAGTTTTTTTTTCCTCAGCAGATACAGAACCCCTTACAAATGAGTGAATTCATGAGTGAGCTAGATGTATGTCCTTATCTTTTACCTCAGCAGATGTATATACACATTTACAGCTGGTGAACTCTTGGGAGTGCTGGTTGTACACATTCCTCTTTCACCCATTTTCATCCAGGTGAACTTATGGGCATGCTAGATGTACTCATTTTTTTACATCAGCATATGCAGATTACCCATATATAACTGGGTATAGTTTTACAGCCTTTTTGTTTACCCCAGCTTATGTACATACTCATTCATGCTTATGCTAGTTGTATACCTTTTTCTTTTACTTCAGCAGCTGTAGATACCCATTTACTGATGAATAAACTTTTGAGTGGTAAACGCATCAGATATAGATACCATTCAGAGGTAGATGAACTCTTGGCTGTGTAAGTCAGACATTATTTACTTCTACCTCAGCATATGTATTTACTCAATACAGCAGTGTAAGCTTGTGGAAATGCTAGTCGTATATCTTTTTTTTTTATTAGCACATGTTGACATCCATTTATAACTGGATAACTTGTGGGCATAATAGTCTTACACCCTTTTGTTTTACTTCAGCAGTGCAGATACCCATTTACAGATGGGTGACCTTAGGAGTGGTAGTACAATGCGCTTTTCTTTAACGTCAGCAGGAGATATCCATTTACAGCAGGGGGAATCATGAGTGTTAGTAATACACTCTTTTCTTTTACATGCTGCAGATATATATACCCATTTATAAGTGTCTACCTCGGCAGATATAAACACTCACAGCTGGCTACGCTCTGCTACAATTATACTCTTATCTTTTACCTCAGTATATGTAGATATTTATTTATAGCGGAGTGTTATCGAGGGTACGCTATTTGTAAACTTTTTCTTTTTTACCTCAACAGATGCAGGATACCCATTTATAGCTCGGTGAACTCTTGGGTGGGCAAGTTTTTTTTTTTTTTATCCTCAATTAATGCAGATAGCCATTTACAGCTACGTGAAATCATGGAAGGGTTAGTCATACAATATTCTATTTTACTTAAGAAGAAACAGATACCCCTTTATAGCTGGGTGAAATCAAGGGCATGATAGTGTCACGTCCTTTTCTTTTACTTCAGCAGACGTAGATACCTATTTATACATGGCTGAGAATGTGGGAGTGAAAGATATATCCCCAGAGACTTATCATCTGTCCACCCATCCTGTGCTGGATTACTCTCCTTTAAGTCTCTTATTCTCATATGCCATCGTAAAACAACGGCACCATTCAGTACCTAACAAAGTGATCCAAGGATATATCAATAGTAGGCCTATCGCTGGGTGAATACAAGGCCAATAACTAGAGGGAAATCCTTTTAGGAACTTCACCCATCTAAATGATCTGTGGAGATGGTCAAAGGACCAGGGTTGTCTACTTCGTTCTTCAAGACTATTGGAAGTAAGACGTGCCAGATGCCCTTCTCACGAGATGTGACTACGTCTTACCTATCAAGGTAAGGTGTCTCTATGAGAACCTCCTATCCTTACTTCTTACATCTCTCCTTTCATACCATCCGTCCTTTCATAACATCCCATCTTTCCTTTTACAATTATATAAATATCTTACCTATCAATCTTCAATAATTTTATGTTCT
Source organism: Palaemon carinicauda (assembly GCF_036898095.1). NCBI lineage: Eukaryota > Metazoa > Arthropoda > Malacostraca > Decapoda > Palaemonidae > Palaemon > Palaemon carinicauda. Next base: position 39,372,566 of record NC_090728.1, read on the forward strand.
CCACATGTCACAAACCCTGGTTTGCCTTGAGAGGCCTTCCCTCATCCTGTGATATAGTGTATTAATCTCCATTCGATAGAATCTCAGTTTTATTCATAAATATTACACTTGTCATTGATTACTGAATTAGAGTATTGAGCACACAATAAAAAAAAATGTGTTCCCAGCTTATACGCATAATTTATAGAAGTGATCCTGCTACCTAATTGAACGGTTATGTGGATTAGGGATCTAGCTCGTGATGGCTATTAATTCATTTTCCCTTTCCAGGAAGGGAGAGTGTTTGCTCCAACCCCACATGAAGCCCTCCAGGGTTCTATTAATCAGCTTGTTGGATTAAGAACACACAAGATTATAATTTATTGATTCACTTGTCCTCCACTGTATTCACCTTTTGTACCATTATACATAAGTGTTTTGTTAATACATCATTGCCGGGTATTAGTGTCCTAATCTAGTCTGTTGACCTCAAACTTCCTTCTCTTAATGTGTGATATATTATGCCTCTGAATCATAAAACAAGACCCGACTTGAAGGTGAAAATAACGCAATGGTATTTTCTACCGGGGTGATAATAACACCATGTTATTTGTACCGGAGATCGGAAACATGTCTCGCCTCTTGTGCTTTCGTAAATTCAGTACATCTCGATTGTTACCCGAGATTCGAAAATAAAACGCATTAAAAATATATATTTCAGTGCTAAAGTGTAAATCCAATTTCATGACAATGAGATAATAAAAGTGATTAAAATGTAGGAATAAAGTTGCGATTAGTTTGCAACTTCTAATGTAACGATGTTTGAATATTTAGTGGAAACTAGATTTTTAAGCTGCTTGTTTCCAGCTAACATTTGAATTGCTTCTTCCAATTCTCTCGTCTCAATGTCAGTCACCTTTGTTGGTTGTAGTACTTTTGCTACACTGGCCACTCCATGACTACGAGCCAAATTTTATCATGTGATTCTTAGCCCATCCTTTAAGGAAGATAAGGATATCAAAGATTGACATTCCCACGGCAGATACCTTTATTTTATTCTCTGACCACTTCTTTTTTCCTTGGCTCACCAAAATGAACACAATCATACCACAGAACAATATTAGGCTAAGCACTGCGGGTAAAGGAAATGCTCTTAATTTGTTTTCTTCCTCAACGCTGCATGATGTCTTTACTCGATAGATATTTCCAGTCCTTTTCTCGAAGTAATTGAATTACTTCTTAAATGCTACAACAGAAATACAGGTGGTGACGAAGAAAACTTTCTTAGAGATGTCATAACAATTGTCCGATATTATTCCATCTATTATATTACCCCTCTTTGAAAGTTAATTGAAAACTGACTATCATACATATGGATTTCTGAAGGGCCTCTGATAGTGAGAAAATGGCAGCAGATCGATCCCAACCCGTTACTGTGAGTTTAAGCTGTTTACTGGGGAGGTCACTGCTGGGGTTGGGTTTGCCCGGCTGACGTTGTGGTGAGTATCTATTCTGATAAAACTGGAACTAAAACCGGATACCTTTACCTTTACCTTTATCTAACTTATCTAGAGTAAATAACAAGACACCATTCCTTTCGAAAACTAGTGTCTTTGAGGAGAACTATAGTACATCTCTTTTAGCGAGGCAGATTTGCACCGACTCGCAACGGTGTCCTTTTAGCTCGGAAAAGTTTCCTGATCGCTGATTGGTTAGAATTATCTTGTTCAATCAATCAGCGATCAGGATACTTTTCCGAGCTAAAAGGGCACCGCTACGAGTCGGTGCAAATATGCCTCGCTAAAAGAAATTGTCTACAGTTAAGTATGTAATCAACATAAGAGAAAAGAGAAGGAAATGATATCTCGGCACTTAACTGCAGGGTGCAAATAACACATTGTTATTTTCACTTCCGGGTGCAAATACCCACTTCGATAACACACACACATACACACACACACACACACATATATATATATATGTATATATATATATATATATATATATATATATATATATATATATATATATATTGACCAATAACAGCATCTTGAGGTCAAACGAATACTATTTCTGGAAGAAATATCTAAGGGGACATTCTTCTAATAATGATTCGCCTGGGTCAAAATTAGAACCTTTGTCTAAATGCCAAAACAGAATCTGACAGCTGCGAATTTATACACCGAGCAATCAACAGAAATAAATGCTTCATATATTCCTGTAAAATTACGGTATTTGTACTTAGAATTGGAATCAAATCAACTCAACTAAGATAACATAATGGCAGGCTTCTAACAATGGTTTTATCTCTAACATACATAACATACAATCAAACATTTATCCACAAACAGTAATTAATATTGAATTCAATCTTCCTTAACAAGATATATCCAATGGAAAATTTATTTTCTGTAAATTGCTTTACCCAGTCCAGGATTAAAAAAACAGAACCGGATAGTATACACTTGAACCACTAGCTATCAAAATAAATAATATTTGATTCCTACTGTGTTGCTCACATTCCAATGAATCTCTAAGTACTTGGATTTAAAGTTTTGGAATTGACCCCTCTCCACTTTGATAGTTTATTTGTTATGTTTGTTGCACATACTGTACATACTTTAATTCGAGGGAAAGTTATACAACATGTTTACTTTTTTGTTATAATATATTATAAACTAATGTTTAGTTTCTTCTTACTAAATATATCCTCTCAATGAAATGATATCCTTTAAATTTTCAGGTGTCCTTTCATATTTGCATCATAGACTGCATTTAGAAATGATACAATGAGGCATTAGGGAAATCCTAATGTGTTAAAGATTACTTTTGCGTCCATAAACTCGCAGGGAATGATATAGTGCCTTGAATCCCAATGCTTAAAGAACAATATTCAAAATCTTTCAAGTTTTCTTAATATCATATGTATTAACTCTCTCTCTCTCTCTCTCTCTCTCTCTCTCTCTCTCTCTCTCTCTCTCTCTCTCTCTCTCAGTTTGTTATTTTTCCGTTTTCCTGGTCAATTGCATGCTCAGATCCATTCAGAAAAATAGGTAAACCTTAAAGTAGTAAATACCATAAGAATTCATGAGTACAAGCGAACATCTCATGTTATGAAATTTGCATATAACTCTAATTAACATTCTGACAAAACGAATGATACCGTACACAAGTGTAGTACATGCATATTTATTGTCAGAAATTGTCTTTTCAATCTTTTATGATATATCATACATCCTGAAAAGTTGTTTCCCTAAAAAATAGATTTTTTACTTGGCGATGTAAAAACTTAATGAGTGAGTCAAACGAAAGTTTTTTCTTTCTTTATAAACGGTCTAATTTTTAAGAAGTATTTTCAGGAAAATACTAATAGAAGTTTTCAAAAGACCACGTACGTGTTTTTTTCTGCTTCACAGATTTACACGAAGAAAAATAAAATGTCATAAGCTTTTTATGGTCGTAAGAAATTCCGTGTATCAGGAGAGATTGAAATTGAGAACTACACTCTTGATGGAATGGTTTCTTATATATTGAACTAAAAAAATGAAGCGTACATATGAATTAGTTTCAGAGGAGTTTAGATTACATCCTCTGGTATGCTCCTTCACTGAAGCAGGATCAAATGATGAATTTCATTTGCAAATGTACCGTCATTAAGAGAGCTCTCCCTATTTCAATCTCTATCATACCGTCTGCCATTTATCTTGCCTTGCAAAATCGTGCTTCCCGAACACTATAGAGATCCCCCACCACAAGATTAGTAATTTACTAGTCTCTTTACTCCCTTCACTTCGGACGCCATGTACTGTGACTAAACTAAACTAAAGCATAAGGAAATCTCAATGCTGACTTTATCGTATAATTTGGGTATACAGAAGGTTCTAAGGATAGACGTATAACAATAAGTTTTAAATTGCCATTATCATAATCTGCACACATACACACCTGTTAATTCGCATTTATTCCTAATCTCTTTTTAATTACTTTATCCGTGAACGAACTGTTCGAAACTAGATTCTGTTCAGTGTCCTCAGTCTGCATTTCCTTCACATTTCTTCACTTCGTACTTTGTCTATCTTCAGCATGTGTCTACGAAGGCAAGGTAGCGCTCGTTGGGTAACGCGCGTGATGCTTTGAATGGATCACTACTATTTATACAGACCTTCGACATCCTTACATGAAAACATTTCTGTATCTTTGTAGACAATCTTCAACATCACTTGTTTTTGGAGAAATGATTCTTAGGAATTTTGTCTCATATCTCAACTCTCACTTCCCAACTGAATTCACTTCAGCCCTTTCGTATGGTTACCAGCTTTTGAATGTTTCATAAACATTATTTCTAGAACTTATGCATTACTGCATTCTGTCGACACCTTCTTGATCGACAAGCACTAGATTCGCAAAGATATTTAAAAGAATTTCCAAGCTTTCGTGTCAACTAATTTAATTTGAACAATTTCTCTTGTCATTTGTTCCTCAATGTAGAATTTTCTGCTTTCCATTTTTTTAAAATCATTTTGTCTTCCTCTGTATAATAGGCGGGTCGTCATCTCTTTCATAACAGACCCCAACAATCAATACATCAATAGCGAAATAGTACAAAAAAAAAAAAAATAATAATAATACAAGCAAGACTAGTTCTATTATGTTTCTTTTATTAATCATTATTCCTATCATAACAATTCAAGATATTCACAGAATAATTCACGCATTATTATATGCATGGCTATCAATGACTAATTGTCAAGATGTTTACATGACTGGTATCAGTCACAGGCTCGCTTTTAGGTTAGAGCAGAATTACCCTGCTTGGTTCGGCGATCTTAAACATCAACAATATACAAGTTCCATATATATATATATATATATATATATATATATATATATATATATACACACATATATATATATATATATATATATATATATATATATAAATTACGAAAGCTGACATGTGATGAGCATAAAATATGTATAATAGCCGTGACTATAATACACACACGGACAAACACACTCACACTTATATATATATATATATATATATATATATATATATATATATATATATGTATATATATATATTATACATATGTATATATATAGATACATATATACATATGTATCTGTATATGTATACCAGTATGTGTACACGTATGTATATGTCTATGTATATATTATGCATGTTTGTGTATGAATGCCTGTCTGTGTATACGTATTTATATATGGATATGTTTTACATATACATATAGTTTTGCTTATGTATTTATATAGATAAGGCTACCGTTATTCGTATAAATAAACTGTATTGAAAGTCAAAAAACAAGAATTTACCTGTCACCAGAAATGACCCTTTTTGACAGGTTTCTAATGAGGTTGGATCTCCACCCAGTAAACACCTGACCTCAGCCCAGGTAGCTGGTATGGGAGTGTCATTGTTCTGTAAGCCTCTATATGTATGTTCGTACGTTTACTTTCCCTATAAAATGTAAAGAAACCTCTCTCAATAAATCATTCCTCTGAAGAAGTATCAGGAAACTAGTCAGGACTTAATCGTATATTTCGTATTATTATTTTCCCTGTGGTTCTTCTGCATCTGAGCATCACATTTTCCTGTGATTTTTACGCGCATATATATATACAGTATATATATATATATATATATATATATATATATATATATATATATATATATATATATATATATATATATATATATATATATATATTCACCGTTAACTAGTGGAGCTTCCTTGCGCATTCAATTCTTATATAAATATGCTATAAAGATTTCAGATCTTTTTAAGTAATACTGGTAATTCATGGAACTAAACAATTTTTTAGTATATTTAACTGCTAATTCAAGATAAGGCGTTACTACGAAAAATAACCTCTAATAGCACTCATCATAAATCAAGTACAAAGACATTTGTTATGCATAGTACAATAAGGAACATTAAAATAAAATTTTTATTATAACTTCCGGTATATTACTCAACTTCGTTTCTAATAGTAATTATATCTTGAGTTAAAAAAAGTAAGCATAGTTTATATGGAATCTGATTTTTGGTTCTTCTTCAAAGATTATCATTTACTCATTGCATTAATCTTGCTATGAGATAAGCAGATTTAAAATAACGGGAAACACATTCTCACAGTGATTACAAAGCTACTGTATGTTTAATTAGATGTTCTCAGTTAACTTTCAAATTGTCCATTTTTCCTAGGGCATAAAAAAAGAACTTTGTTCTTTCACTACCATCATCCTTGTCCAAATAACTTTAATCCATTTTTGGTTTTCTGAGAGAGAGAGAGAGAGAGAGAGAGAGAGAGAGAGAGAGAGAGAGAGAGAGAGAGAGAGAGAGAGAGAGAGAGAGAGATTAAAAATATACATGCAAAACGAAAGATTCGTTTTTTTTTCCTTTGAGATTAAACACTAAAATCCTATCTTATTACGGTTTATCAAAAGGCTAACATAGAAAATACTCCTGCAGAATTGCAAATTATATTAGAAAGGAACTTATGCCTCTTTTTTAGATATTTCTATAAGAAGAAAGTTCTAAAAACAATCCCCATAAATTTGTAAGATTTATAAAATTAATGTCAAATGGAGAGCTAACACCGAATAAGTTATAAGTTATAAATGGTAGTTACAGTATTAATAGTCATTTACGCAGGAAAATACAGGTGACAAGTATTTTCTTTGATATTTACTACATATTTGAAAATACAATTGTGGGAGATTCAAATGCATATCGAGATAAATTATTATTTAAATTTACATGACAACACAAGGGTAAACGCATACGACATTACATGCAATGAAAAGTTGCTTTTACACACAATGACAAATCCAAACATATACAAGTGATTTCACAGAAGAAAAAAAAACACTCTGTCTAAATTATAATGAATTACATGAATATCATGAATACTGGAAGCTTAAATAATTCATCTTGTAAACTTAAACCACATAGATATATTACACTATCAAAACAGGTTCAACAGTCAAGTATGAACAAGTTAATCAATAGTACCCCAGACTCAAATGAACCTAAAATCCTATTCATATTTCTCTCTTGAAGCGTACAATCCCCCTAGCAATGAAGCAATTATCCCCGTAGTGAAAAGGAATATTTTCGTTCCTAATAATGATACGCTTTCAATGAAATCAATGTCTGAGAAGAAGTCAGGATATATAGGAGGTAAGAACTCAACTATATCCACGGGAAACCTTTGTTCCTTTCAAACAAAGGAAAGGGAAAACTATTTCAAGATATTTCAGAGGAAAAAAAAAGAAACACATTTAGGGAGAATATTTAGTAATTGGAACAATTCCTCGAAGATGTTATTGGATAGCAGAAGATCTTACATCATAGAGTTTGTGTAATTACTCCTCATTGAAATTAAATCTGTTAAAATCAACAAACGGATTGTTTATATTCGATTTGTATAGCCCAGAGAAATTATTTAAAAGCATTTAAAGTATTCACAGGGTCTGACGATAGCATGAAAATTTCTTTGAGTATTTTTTTCATGCGATGAAAAATTTTTGTTACTCAAAGATATATCAGCCAAAATGTTGAATCTTTATCTAAATTAGTCAAAATTTAGAAAATTAATTTTTAATGAAACAATGGAATCTAAAAACGTTGCCATTGATGATTTGATGAATAAAAAAGAAACTGCTACGATTTAGCTGATTCAGTCATTAACGATAGAAAGAGGCATGTAATTTATCACATAAAAAATCATTTATTCGCAGTTTTGTGGTGAGTACTCTCATGACCCATCAATTACAACCGAACTCTGACCATCCTTTACATTCAGATCTCCCTGGACAATTCTATCCTGTTCGTAATACTAGGCAGGCAGTTAATTCTATTAGCCAGGCCTTTTCCATCATGAGGCTCAATACTACACAGTATTCTAGAAGTTTTATTCCAGCTGTTACCAAGTTGTGGAATGATCTTCCTAATCGGGTAGTTGAATCAGTAGAACTTCAAAAGTTCAAAGTAGGAGCAAATGTTTTTATGTTGATCAGGCTGACATGAGTCTTTTTATACTTTATATATGACATATCTGTTTTTGACGTTGTTAATAGTTTATATAGGACATATCTGTTTTGACGCTGTTACTGTTTTTAGAATGATATATTGTTAATCTATTCCCATCATTTATTTATTTCCTTTCCTTACTGGGCTATTTTTTGCCGTTGGAGCCCTTGGGCTTGTAGCATCTTGCTTTTCCAACTAGTGTTGTAGCTTGGCTAGTAATAATAATGATAATAATAATAATAATAATAATAATAATAATGATAATAATAATAATTTGCACGTGGCATGTTCTGAAATGTTTCTCTCTCTCTACACAGCATAACACCCCA
>NC_090728.1:39388430-39390930 GCF_036898095.1 Palaemon carinicauda
CCTGCAACACGCAAAAAAGGTAAATTTTAGTGAACATCTAAATCTCGCGTGAAAAAACGGTCTAAAATAATTCAAATATTTTTTCTTAAATCAGAATTACCTATGCTAAATTTTCTCCTGTTTGAAGTCGAAGTATACGAGAAGAAATTAGAAAGACAGCATTTATCTTCATTATTAAATAAAACTAAGTAAAAGAGTCAATAGAAATAAGGTTAGATTATCATCAGTGCTGATGAATATAGATATATGTCTAGAAGTTACTTTTTCACATTTCTGAATGAAAGCATTTGTTGCATTACCTTGCATGTCTATTCAAATGCAAAGAGTAAACCCCTCTATAACCACCTAAGTTTCATTACCATCTAGCTTTAATAATCTTATCGATATTTTGATAAAAGGAGCACATTTTGAATAGAAAGCAGGTGGCAGGTTATTTATACACTTTATAGGTACTACATTAATCAAAGACTATCTCAAGATATAAACACTAAAGGAAAGATTAGCGATTACTAGTTGATTATAAATATTACATTTTGTTTTCCTGTCATGGGAACCAGGTAAGATATTAAAGATTGACAAGAGCTTTTCAAATATCATTTGAAACTATTAAAACTTTCTGTGATAACATAATCCTTAAAATCTGCAGAGAACAAGTACCATATAAGGATTAAAACTGTCATTTATTGACTAATTGAGACAGTTACGCCACCCTGACACTTGCACGAATTTGTGGCATGCATTGGCACGACTCGATTCGTGCCAATGCACAAACTAGTCGTAAACTGGGGTGAAGTGTACGTAAACCCATCGTGACATCGTGGCATGTCGTGACGAGAATTTTGAAAAGTTCAAAATTTTGGTCGAGACAAAACTTCTCAACCGGGTCGTGAACTATGCGCAAAACTGTTCGTGAACTCGTCGTGAACTTGTCGGGACGATGCGGGAGGATGCATGCCACTGCGTGGCAATGTGTGCCATGCCACGACTGTCACAAATTGCCATGAATAGTTCATGAACAGCTCACGCCGAGTTCACGAGTAGTTGACGACATGTTCACGAATATACGCGCGTCGCAGCGTGGCCGTGCCTTCCCACTGACATGGTCACGTTTACTTCACGCATTGATGGCACGAGCAGTTCACGACTAGTTTGCGCACTTAATGAACAGTTTGCGCATGGCATGAGCTGTTCACGATCAATTCACGAACAGTTCACGAGCAGTTCACGATTACTGCGCGACACAGGCGCTCGCGTCATTGTGGGGGTATATATAGAGCTACCGGGACGCTTCTCTGGTTTTGTTAAAGTTTTTATAGTTTAAATAGGAAATATCTACTTTAATATTGTTACTTTTAGAATATTTTATTTTTCCTTGTTTCCTTTCCTCACTGGGCTATTTTCCTTGTTGGAGCCCCTGGGCTTATAGCATTCTTTTTTCCAACTAGGGTTATAACTTAGCTAATAATAATAATAATAATAATAATAATAACTGATGGAATCTCTCTCTCTCTCTCTCTCTGTGTGTGTGTGTGTGCAGGCGACATCGTATTCATGTCAGTTGAAAAAAGTTATAAGCGATTTTCTCAAAGTACTCACATTATTCGTCCTTTCGATTTGAGGGGTGTATCATTTTACTCGCATTAATAGGGAAAACGTTTATATATTGTTGTAGTAGAAAATGTGATATAATTATAATTATAATTAAGTTTGGTAAGCCCTTGTGCTAATTGTGTCTTTCTTCGAGGTGGGGTTGCCTTTTCTTGCTCTTCTGCCTCTGTCAGCCTTTTCTGCTGCTCTTCAACAATGGCTAGAGCAGCTGCCAGGTATAGGAATCTTCTCCTCTTTGCAATGGTGTCTCTGACACTAAGCATGTTGTCTCTTCCAAAGCCAATCCAAAAATGACCAAGGGTTGGAGAGGACCCGTTTCTATATGGCGTGGCCAAGTCGGTACGACACCGTCCGAATTGCAAACTCGTCGTACCAATGGGGGAAGTGCAAAAACTATGCGTAAACTCGTCTTGCCAGTTCGTGTCAATGTGGACACGAACGGGCACGCATTCGTGAACTATTCGTGAACTCGTCGTCAACTCATCGTGAACTAAGCTTGAACTAGCCGGGAATTAGTGGCCAAAAGTCATGCAAGTGTCAGGGTGGCAGTAGTAGACCAACTTGCAAGTCAGCAAAATTTTTTGATCAATAATACACAGACACAGACAGACAGACAGACACACACACATACACACACACACATACATATATATATATATATATATATATATATATATATATATATATATATATATATATATATATATATACATAAGTAAATATTACCCACAAATGACGTTTAATACCGAATTCTATCTTGGGATTATATATCCACTTGGAACTCATTTAATGGTAACATCCTCTGGCCGGGTGGAGATTCGAACCCGCACCTGTTCGGCTGGAAACCATGCCTGCGATAGCTGAATCGTGAGTTTGCAACACTGGTTATTTT
>NC_090728.1:39395930-39398430 GCF_036898095.1 Palaemon carinicauda
TATATATATATATATATATATATATATATATATATATATATATATACATATATATATATACATACATATATATACATAAATATATGTATATATATATATTTCAGAATATATTTTAATGATGAAATAATCTTAAATAGAAGGAAACGAGGGAGTGTGTGTGTGTATAGTGGTTAACGCGGTGAGGTGAAAGTTTTTTACTGAGGGGGTTTCAACTCTAATTAATCAGTGACTGAAATAAATGTGTGTGTGTGCCTGTGTGTGAGAGAGAGAGAGTAATTTCGTTAAACTAGCATTAAATCTGAGTCATTCTAAACAGCTTTCGTATTAAGTAGCGAATTAAGCCAGTAGTAATCAAAATGGAATACAGATCTCTCTCTCTCTCTCTCTCTCTCTCTCTCTCTCTCTCTCTCTCTCTCTCTCTCTCTCTCTCTCTCCGCTTAAAGTTGACTCCCTCGTAAGGACACCTCGTTATCTTAATCTTGATAAGTATTGATTCGTTCGAACTCACTAGTTATGTGGATCATCCAGAGTAGTACTTGCTGAGTTTGAAAATATGAGCTTCTGTTTTGATGCCGGAAAAAAGCAAAGTACTGAAAAATATAGAAAACTTTTTGGCTTTTGAGGTTTCGTATTGATTTTTTTTTTCAATTTGCATTGTGAACTATTTCTCTATCCTTGCGGTTGAATTACTCTATCAATCTCTGCAATATCTCTGGAGTCTTGAATACTGCAGGACTATGTACTATGTACTTGATTGTATCTTTCCATGCACAGCACTGTACACTGTACCTTGGGACTTCCTGCATCACAATAACAACCTAATCTACAATCTCCTTATAAGAAAGTCAATAAAAAGGTTTGAAAGGAAGTATTCTATCGAACATGTATTTGGGATGATCTTGGGGTTATTAACATCACATGCCGAATCTGGGACGAGTTTAAAGATTTCTCCTATGAATGGCATAAACGCGTTAATTAGCTGGTGCTTTGTGTCGAATGCCGATGGGACAATGTTTATATTGAAGATGGTAATGATTAAACACTCCCCGTTTCAGAGACATGATTTTAGGTTACCTTTGATCCATACACTAATCCTTACCTCTATTAACAGACATCCTTCAGGACTGAGTGAAACAAGGAAGTCGAAGTTGACCGACCTGTTTTGAAATTTTCATCAAATTGAAAAAAAAAGATATTGCATGCGTTCAATATAATTAGTATTTCCAGATGTTTCCCAGAAAATAAGAGAATTGGACCTTGAATGGATGACATCAAATTTGATTCATGGAATTTGGACCATATAGGTTCCACAGAGGCTATCCGGGGAGAGGAGGGGGGATCTTGTAGTAATGCTATAAAGTAAAAGTAAAACTAAATGAAGAATTTGATAGAAGAATGAAATCGGGGACAACGGTAAAATAGAATACTGAAAATTGAGTGCAGCTAATGGACAAAAAGACGCTCCAAATAACCTTTAGTGATGTAAACAGTGTGGTAATGTATACAATCCCCTAAGCGAAATGAATCTATATGATTGACATATTGCAATGTATGGTATATGAAATTCGATATGATAATGATATATTTGCAGGTAAAGAATTTCGTATCCATGAGCTTAATATAATTAGAAAATTAACCTTCAATCAGATATTGGTAGTTGGAAAAGATAAGCGTAACTGCATTCATAATTCCATCAACTGAGTTACGAGGTTGTGTTTATCTCGTGTTTGATATTCTGTGTTTGTGTAAGTGTTAGAATGCTAATACCAAAAAATGTTAAAAGCAATAAACAATACTAATCAGGCCTATCCAAAAGATACTCTTCAGTATGGGTAACATTTAATATAACATGAGTTGGCGCTTCGCTACCGTATTTCCGAGGACTCCTCTCAAAAATTAACTAACTCGACGGTACCAAGCGAATATATCTGTAAAATTCGGTCAGATCGGTGTATCCTTTCTCATACCGTTCTGCCAACAAAGGCGTATCTAAAAACTTGTACCTTTGATCGAATAAATGCTTAATAAGAGCTGTATGTGGGAATGATCTAGGCAGTGGTAGCACCCTCTCGAGCTCACTTGATATGAAAACAGCCTATATTTGGATGGATAAGTTTTGGTACGATACATATAAGGAAGTATTCAAACACATCCAAAATACACATACACAACCAACCAAACGCAAACATGTACATACATACACACACACACACACACACACACACACACACACATATATATATATATATATATATATATTATTATTATTATTACTTACTAAGCTACAACCCTAGTTGGAAAAGCAGTATGCTATAAGCCCAGGGGCTCCAACAGGGAAAATAGCTCAGTGCGGAAAGGAAAAAAGGAAAATAAAATATTCTAAGAAGAGTAACAACAATAAATATCTCCTATATAAACTATAAAAACTTTAACAAAACAAGAGGAAGAGAAATAAGATAGGAGAGTGTGCTCGAGTGTACCCTCAAGCAAGAGAACTCTA
>NC_090728.1:39403430-39428430 GCF_036898095.1 Palaemon carinicauda
ATTATCACTAGCTAAGCTACAACCCTTGTTGGAAAAGCAAGATGCTATAAGCCCAAGGACTCCAACAAGGAAAAATAGCCCAGTGAAGAAAGGAAATAAGGAAATAAATGAACGATATAAGAATTAATGAACAATTGAAATAAAATATTTAAAAAAAAATTAACAACATTAAATGAGATATTTTATATATAAACTATAAAAGGACTTATGTAAGCCTGTTCAAGATAAAAACATTTACTGCGAGTTTGAACTTTAGAAGTTCTACTGATTCAACTACCCAATTAGGAAGATCATTTACAACTTGGTCACAGCTGGAATAAAACTTCCAGAATACTGTGTAGTATTGAGCCATATGATGGAAAAGGCCTGGCTATTAGAATTAACTGAATACCTAGTATTACAAAGAGGATGGAACTGTCCGGGAAGATGTGAATGTAAAGGATGGTCAGAATTATTAAATGTTCATTTAACATCATATGAGATTTGGCTAATAGGAGGTGTGGACTAATGCCAATGACTGCCCTGCAACCGAACTTTATCTTGTACTTCTCGTGAAATATACTTACTTAAAAAAATAAATGATAACTAATTATAATTTATGCTAACAAGACGCCAGGGTAGAGTGCGTAGGTAATCAAAATAGCGAATAAATATGTTGATAAATAAAAACAAAGGCTTCAAAAACTCCAAACGCAAGTAAAATAATTAAGAATAGAATAAAATATACTACTTCGCAATGCAGTGACGTAAAAAAGAAATAACTAAAAATCTCTCTATTTCCCGATTCTGTTCACTCTTTGCATTCATCCTCAAAAGAAAGTAAAATCTGTGCAGAATCAACAGAGTTCTCCCCTAATCGACGATAAGCATACTGATTGCAATGCCAGGTTAATTGCATCATACAAATTTGTAAATTCAGGAAATGGTACATATCTATAAACTAATTTGTGTAAAATAAGACCATTTGCATTATGGGTAAGGTTACAGTATCTGTAGAGTTTTGATATTATCACAATATGTGGAATAGTCGGTTGTCATTTTCTTTTTTCTTTTTGAGAGAGAGAGAGAGAGAGAGAGAGAGAGAGAGAGAGAGAGAGAGAGAGAGAGAGAGAGAGAGAGACATAATAACGATCTTTATAACAAAAGAACTTGGCGATTAGATCCTCTGTAGATGACTCCCATCTCACCATCTATCCAGTTCAGAGGGGATCTTCAAGGCTTTCTATCCATCACCGATGACTTAATACTTGTCAATATGGCTCAAAGTATTGTTCTGGAAAGATATATGACGTCACTGCACCACTGGTGATGATAATGACGATCTTAGGGGGGACGATTGTGAATGCCTGGTAGACACCAAACAGAGGAATATTTGATTTAAAGAAAATTTCAAACCTTGATCGAATCATCCATACATACATATACCGAGGCACTTCCCCCAATTTTGGTGGGTAGCCGACATCAACAAATGAAACAAAACAAAAAGGGGACCTCTACTCTCTACGTTCCTCCCAGCCTGACAAGGGACTCAACCGAGTTCAGCTGGTACTGCTAGGGTGCCACAGCTCACCCTCCCCCGTTATCCACCACAGATGAAGCTTCATAATGCTGAATCCCTTACTGCTGCTACCTCCGCGGTCATCTAAGGCACCGGAGGAAGCAGCAGGGCCTACCGAATCATAACTATCGGAAAATTTGAGCCCTGATGATATTTTGAGTAAGGTCATCTTGATTGAAATGTTGGAATTAGAAATTATTTGCTAGGATGAAGATGGATGCATATGACTAATTTTTCAAATTATCCCAGTCACTCAAGTTTAGTATGAGTTCGCTTGGCTTCAAGGCTCAAGTATTTTCCGTTGGTTAACTTTTGAAGATGCAATTAGGATTATTTTTAAATCTTTATACTCGTATGTTGGGGATTATTTTGTTTGAATCTTCTGCCAGGCTAAGTTTAAAATAGTTTCTGCAGCTCATGTCTCAGATGTTTTCACTTTGATTTCACATCTTTTTTTAATATATTTAAATTTCATATTTCTTTAAATATCATTTTGCTGTATTTCAATGCCCAAGCTGCAACGTTTTAAGCTCGAAATTTTTTCCATGACTGGAAGGAACAACTTGCCAAACATTTAAACATAATATAAATATAATTTATTAAAGTACATGTATTTATGCACAACATTTAAATATGATTTCTAAGTACTAAAAGAACAGCATTAATTTAAGTCCAGTCCAGTAAATCCTATCCACACCGAGTCGAATGTAATACCGGGACCTAATCCGAGGGGAAAAAAATTGCTAATGAGGATTATTCAAACATAAAGGAAGGGAATATTCCAAATCTCACTGGAATATGATTACGAGGAATGAATCATTCGTGCTATTTATACAGATTAGAACTAGATAAAAAAATTTTTTTATTAAAGACAACAAAAGACGAAACTTATTAAAAACATGTTATAAAAATTAATATCATCCGATCACACTGGCTCATATTCTATTTTATAAGATAAAATATTTTAATCTATAATAAGTCCTTTATATCCTTTACCCAACTTTTTTTGCACATCCGAGGAAAAAAATCTATGATCTTAACTACTAGGGTTATTCATAGAGAAAAATAAAATTGAAGAATCAAAGAAAATGGGAGAATTAATTTGGTAAATGGATCTAAGAATAAATTACTTCGAGCATGTGGAAAATAAATAACATTCAAGTTATCAACGATCTGTTGGTATTTGACTTTTCTGAAATATTATACTAATAATAAAGAGACAATTAAAAAACTCAATTTAGATTAGTATCCTATTTAAATTATTACCATAGCAAAACACAAAACGTACTAAGTAAGATCATTTCACTATTTCTTTCCTCTTGTCAAGGGTAGAAGAGACTAGCTATGGTCAGCAGCTCTTCTAGGAAAAGGACACTCCAAAATCAAACCATTGTTCTCTAGTCTTGGGTAGTGCCATAGCCTCTGTACCATGTTCTTCCACTGTCTTGGGTTAGAGTTTTCTTGCTTGAGGGTACACTCGGGCACGCTGTTCGGTCTTGTTTCTCTTTCTCTTGTTTTGTTAAAAATTTTTATAGTTTATATAGGAGATATTTATTTCAATGCTATTACTCTTAAAAAATTTATCTTTTCCTATTTCCTTTCCTCACTGGGCTATTTTTCCTGTTGGGGCCCCTGGGTTTATAACATCCTGCTTTTCCAATTAGGGTTACGGCTTAGCAGGTGGTGATGGCGGTGGTGGTGGTGGTTTAGATGAGTAATATCTCTAAGTCATAAGCAATATATGTTGTTTACATCAGCTTGGTTAATCAGACCATTAATATTCCATAACTTTTCATAATTAACACCAGCTAGAAAACGAGCAGCCAGCTCTGGCCCGAGGTAAACAGCCACAAATGATTATTGTTGAACTTTTTCTTATTGAAAATATACCTCAGAAGATGAAAGATAAAGAAATGTTTTGATTAAAGTCTATATCAGTATATATATATTGTTGGGAAAATGGATAAAATCAAGATATCATTTCCAAAATACATTTAAAGTCAAACAATATCATAATCAATTACGATGGTTCACGATAAAAATAAATTATTTAAGTACACCTTTTTGCTTAATATTTTTCTGAAAAAAATTTGTTTAAAAAATAACGTGAAAAAACACCCTTTTTAATGGGGTCGTTATTTATTTTTCCTTGCAAAATTTTTGATAAGTATGAGTTAACCAAACACATACTCAAGAGCATTTATATATCGGGATTTCTAGGTTTAAATGTTTACCGGGAAATCTCTTCGCAAGAATATAATAAAGAAATTACGAAGGAAGTACAGGAAGTTAAGCTTCTTCTGATTCTAAATTAAAAATTACAACTTTGCTAGAAGTTATTCAATTATCTTGATTATTTACTTCGAATGAAGAAACATTAAATATCCAAAGACCGTAAGCATTATCGACCAAGTAAGAAAAAACAATCTTTCCCTAAAGAGTTCCTCGCAATAACGTTAGAATTTTATCCTTGACATCGAGAAATGCAACGCTAAACTATTACACATTCCTCCTCACAGCAGGTCTCCTTCAGTGTCGCCGTCATGAAAAGGAGACATTCGTTACGAACGCCCCACAACGGTATCAAAGAAAGAGACAAAACAAGAAAAACTTTCTGACAGTGCGACTCCCATTCTTCTTCTTCTTCCTCGGCACAACGAAATATTTCTGACTCTCGGTACATTGTTGAGAGCTTCTGGGCAAAAGTCTTTTTATTTAACAGGGAGAATTACGTTACGAATTGCAAGCACGAGAAAAGAATAAGAATTGTTTAAAATGCTCAACATTTTCTTCGTCATGAAGCAGCCTAAAACATTTGAAAATAGCTGCTATTCAGTAGTACCAGCAAAACACATTCATCAGACTGCGTTAATTTGACTGAGCCAGATGAATAGATTTATATAAGCAATCATGCAAACCATAAGTTAGGTTTTATTATTATTATTATTATTATTATTATTTACAAAGCTGGAACCTTAGTTGGAAAAGCAAGATGCTTAATGCACAGTGGCCCCAACAGGGAAAATAGCCCAGTGAGGAAAGAAAACAAGGAAAAATAGAATATTTTAAGAACAGTAACAACATAGAAATAAATATTTCCTATATAAACTTTAAAAAACTTTAACAAAATAAGAGGATGAGAAATTAAATAGAATAGTGTGTCCGAGTGTACCCTCGAGCAGGAGAACTGTAACCCAAGATAGTGGAAGACCATGTTACAGAGGCTATGGCACTACCCAAGACTAGAGAACAATGGTATGTTTTTGGAGTGTCCTTCTCCTAGAAGAGCTGCTTACCATAGCTAAAGAGTCTCTTCTACTCTTACCAAGAGGCAAGTAACCAATGAACAATTAATGTGCAGTAGTTAGCCCCTTGGGTGAAGAAGACTTGTTTGGTAATCTGTGTTGTCAGTTGTTTGAGGACAGAGGAGAATCTGTAAAGAATAGGCCGGACTATTCGGTAAATGTATAGGCAAAGGGAAAGTGAACCGTAAACAGAGAGAAGGATCCAAGGAAGTAATGTCTGGCAAGTCAAAAGACCCCACAACTGTCTAGCGGTAGTATCTCAACGGGTGGCTGGTGCTCTGGTCAAACTACTACCTATTGGCATGTCATACGAGCGGTCATATTATCAAACGTCATCCTAACAAATAGTTGATGCATATGAACATAGGAAGTGATGGGAAGAAACCGATTTTAAAAAGATTAAAGAGTGAAAATGATCCTACCCCCAACCTTCAAAATTACCGGTTTACCGTCAAAATCTAACAAATACCCTGAAAGTTAGAGACCTCTCACATGGTAATAATCAAGAGTAAAACGAACAGGTAATGATTCTTTAGTTTTCAAATCAGCATTTGACCTTGATCAATATCCCATTGTAAAACAAATTTTATAAAAAATTATGAAATATCTTAATAAAATTTACTTGTAAGGTCCCATTAAAATAAACATTTGCTTGTAAATTTACAGGTGACGTAGAAAACGCTATTAAAGTAGTCTGAAGAATAAAAATAAAAATAATCAATAGCCTCTAAGGTACTTAGCTATAAAATTTTAACATATTCAAATAGAAAAAGAATGCCTAGCTTTAAATTGTCCCATGCTCTTGAAACAGTTCAAAGTTAAGAAATTTCTGAAAATACTTATCCACAACTTTGTAAAATCAGAAAAAAATTACTAACAAAATCTTGCCAAGGTAAAAATATCTTGAAAAAAAAATACAGCAAATGGGAGTCAGTTTTATAGAATTCAAAGAAAAATAAAATGTAGACCTTTGAACAAGAAAATAGTACACTGAATAAGGAATAAAGAAAATGCTAACCAACCCACAAGTACATACCACAACAAGTTTAATCAAAATCAAAGAAATTAAATAAATAACATCAAATTATTAAATATATAGTGTCAACCTCTGACAACCTGAGACCTCTGCTATAATGTCTGAGGTATAGAAGAAAATTATTTTTAAATATCTATGAATTGATCTTTAATAAAGCTCAAGGAAAAGGATTATCAATTTGGGGTTAAATATAAGGTGTGGTCAAATGGATAGTTTCCGAAACAGACTCACGTATAAGGTTTGGTCAAATGGATAGTTATCAGAAATAGACTCAAATATAAGGTGTGGTCAAATGGATAGTTTTAGAAATAGACTCAAGCATAAGATGTGGTCAAATGGATAGTTACAAAAAAAGACTCAAGTAATATGTATGGTCAAATGGATAGTTTCAGAAACAGACTCAAGTATACGGTGTGGTCAAATGGATATTTTCAGAAATAGACTCAAGCATAAGATGTGGTCAAATGGATAGTTACAGAAACAGACTCAAGTAAAAGGTGTGGTCAAATGGATAGTTTCAGAAACAGACTCAAGTATAAGGTGTGGTCAAATGGATAGTTTCCGAAACAGACTCAAGTATAAGGTGTGGTCAAATGGATAGTTTCAGGAACACACTCAAGTATAAGGTGTGGTCAAATGAATAGTTTCCGAAACAGACTCAAGTATAAGGTGTGGTCAAATTGATAGTTTCAGAAATAGACTCAAGCATAAGATGTGGTCAAATGGATAGTTACAGAAACAGACTCAAGTAAAAGGTGTGGTCAAATGGATAGTTTCAGAAACATACTAGAGTATAAGGTGTGGTCAAATGGATAGTTTCCGAAACAGACTCTAGTATAAGGTGTGGTCAAATAGATAGTTTCAGAAACATACTCGAGTATAAGGTGTGGTCAAATGGATAGTTTCCGAAACAGACTCTAGTATAAGGTGTGGTCAAATGGATAGTTTCAGGAACACACTCAAGTATAAGGTGTGGTCAAATGGATAGTTTCAGAAACAGACTCAAGTATAAGGTGTGGTCAAATGGATAGTTTCAGAAACAAACTCAAGTGTAAGGTGTATTCAAATGAATAGTTTCAGAAACAGACTCAAGTATAAGGTGTGGTCAAATGGATAGTTTCAGAAACAGACTCAAGTATAAGGTGTGGTCAAATGGATAGTTTCAGAAACAGATTCAAGTATAAGGTGTGGTCAAATGGATAGTTTCAGGAACAGACTCAAGTATAAGGTGTGGTCAAATGGATAGTTTCAGAAACAGACTCAAGTATAAGGTGTGGTCAAATGGATAGTTTCAGTAACAAACTCAAGTATAAGGTGTGGTCAAATGGACAGTTTCAGAAACAGACTCAAGTATAAGGTGTGATCAAATGGATAGTTTCAGAAACAGACTCAAGTATAAGGTGTGGTCAAATGGATAGTTTCCGAAACAGACTCAAGTATAAGGTGTGGTCAAATGAAATGTTTCAGAAACAGGCTCAAGTATAAGGTGTGGTTAAATGGATAGTTTCCGAAACAGACTCGAGTATAAGGTGTGGTCAAATGGATAGTTTCAGAAACATACTCGAGTATAAGGTGTGGTCAAATGGATAGTTTCAGGAACATACTCGAGTATAAGGTGTGGTCAAATGGATAGTTTCAGGAACACACTCAAGTATAAGGTGTGGTCAAATGGATAGTTTCCGAAACAGACTCAAGAAGTATAAGGTGTGGTCAAATGGATAGTTTCAGTAACAAACTCAAGTGTAAGATGTATTCAAATGAATAGTTTCGGAAACAGACTCAAGTATAAGGTGTGGTCAAATGGATAGTTTCCGAAACAGACTCAAGTATAAGGTGTGGTCAAATGAATAGTTTCCGAAACAGACTCAAGTATAAGGTGTGGTCTAAAGGATAGTTTCTGAAACAGGCTCAAGTATAAGGTGTGATCAAATGGATGGTTTCAGAAAGACTCAAGTATAAGATGTGGTTAAATGAATAGTTTCAGAAACACTCAAGTATAAGGTGTGGTCAAATGAATAGTTTCAGAAAGACTTAGGTATTAGGTGTGATTAAATGAAGAGTTTCAGAAATTGACTCAAGTAAAAGGTATGGTCAAATGGATAATTTCAGAAAGACTCAAGTATAAGGTGTGCATAAATGAATAGTTTCCGAAACAGACTGAAGTATAAGGTGTGGTCAAATGGATAGTTTAAGAAACAGACTCAAGTATAAGATGTGGTCAAATGGATAGTTTCCGAAACAGGCTCAAGTATATGGTGTAATCAAATGGATAGTTTCAGAAAGACTCAAGTATAAGATGTGGTTAAATAAATAGTTTCAGAAACACTCAAGTATAAGGTGTGGTCAAATGAATGGTTTCAGAAAGACTTAGGTATAAAGTGTGATCAAATGAAGAGTTTCAGAAATAGACTTAAGTATAAGGTGTTGTCAAATAGATAGTTTCAGAAAGACTCAAGTATAAGGTGTGCATAAATGAATAGTTTCAGAAACAGACTCAAGTATAAGGTGTGGTCGATTGGATAGTTTCAGAAACAGACTCAAGTATAAGGTGTGGTCGAATGGATAGTTTCCGAAACAGACTCAAGAAGTATAAGGTGTGGTCAAATGGATAGTTTCAGTAACAAACTCAAGTGTAAGATGTATTCAAATGAATAGTTTCGGAAACAGACTCAAGTATAAGGTGTGGTCAAACAGATAGTTTCCAAAACAGACTCAAGTATAAGGTGTGTTCAAATGAATAGTTTCCGAAACAGACTCAAGTATAAGGTGTGGTCTAATGGATAGTTTCTGAAACAGGCTCAAGTATAAGGTGTGATCAAATGGATGGTTTCAGAAAGACTCAAGTATAAGATGTGGTCAAATGAATAGTTTCAGAAAGACTTAGGTATAAGGTGTGATTAAATGAAGAGTTTCAGAAACAGACTCAAGTAAAAGGTATGGTCAAATGGATAGTTTCAGAAAGACTCAAGTATAAGGTGTGCATAAATGAATAGTTTCCGAAACAAACTGAAGTATAAGGTGTGGTCAAATGGATAGTTTCAGAAACAGACTCAAGTATAAGGTTTGGTCAAATGGATAGTTTCAGAAACAGGCTCAAGTATATGGTGTAATCAAATGGATAGTTTCAGAAAGACTCAAGTATAAGATGTGGTTAAATGAATAGTTTCAGAAACACTCAAGTATAAGGTGTGGTCAAATGAATGGTTTCAGAAAGACTTAGGTATAAAGTGTGATCAAATGAAGTGTTTCAGAAATAGACTTAAGTATAAGGTGTTGTCAAATAGATAGTTCCAGAAAGACTCAAGTATAAGGTGTGCATAAATGAATAGTTTCAGAAACATACTCGAGTATAAGGTGTGGTCGAATGGATAGTTTCAGAAACAGACTCAAGTATAAGGTGTGGTCAAATGGATAGTTTCCGAAACAGGCTCAAGTATATGGTGTAATCAAATGGATAGTTTCAGAAAGACTCAAGTATAAGATGTGGTTAAATGAATAGTTTCAGAAACACTCAAGTATAAGGTGTGGTCAAATGAATGGTTTCAGAAAGACTTAGGTATAAAGTGTGATTAAATGAAGAGTTTCAGAAATAGACTTAAGTATAAGGTGTTGTCAAATAGATAGTTTCAGAAAGACTCAAGTATAAGGTGTGCATAAATGAATAGTTTCAGAAACAGACTCAAGTATAAGGTGTGGTCGAATGGATATTTTCAGAAACAGACTCAAGTATAAGGTGTGGTTAAATGAGTAGTTTCAGAAACAGACTCAAGTATAAGGTGTGGTCGAATGGATAGTTTCTTAACAAGTATAAGGTGTGGTTAAATAAAGTTTCAGAAACAGACTCAAGTATAAGGTGTGGTTAAATGAATAGTTTCAGAAACAGGCTCTCGCTTGGCGTCTGTCACATAATTGCGTAAATTATTTTATCTGATGGAATCTACTACGGTTTATTTTCACAATACCTTTGCTATGTAATTGATAACAATCTATCAGGAAGTTTATATCCTTTTTTTGATAATTTCGTGCCATGAACAATAGGCTGTTCTATATAAAAATGTGTTTTTGAAAACTACTATTAGCTTTTCCTTACAAAAAAAGTGCATTATTTACACTTGGTGAACGTTCAACAACAACAAACAACAAATGCATCCGTTTCTGGTCCTCAGCAGAAGAAACGCCTCTATCCTGTCCTTGGTCATGTCTCAGGTTTTAGAATTTTCATCACCACGCTGACCACTGCGGATTAGTGATAATGGGAGACTGTAGTCTGATCAGTCACAGCAAACCAACCTAGTAAGATTAACCCTGACTAGTACACCTTTACTGATCATGGCGATACTTAAGCCCTTTCACTATGTTAATGAATGAATAATTTGAAGTTCTCTGGCATCCTGACATCGAAGGTCATTGATGCCAATATCGTTTATCATAAATAAAGATAAAGACTAACAGAATATTCAATTACTACCAGAAAAGCAAATATGTCATAAAAGTTAAATAACATTCACAAGACCTGCTTCTGAAATAAACTTAAAAATGCCACTTGCATTGCATGACACATCATATCCAAGGATCTTGGAAAGGATGAACCTGCCATCCTCATCTCGAGCCTCAAAGAGATATCTATAGATGTGGGGCATTCAGTAAACAAATGCCTCACTGCCAAGGGTATCAAACAGATGTCGCAATATGGTTGGTGTTGGCCAGCCAGCAGAAACTCATGTGTCATCCAAGTATGACCAATGAGGAGACCACAAATAGTCTCCCACTTTCAGGGCATCTTGTTATACCTCAAAGGGAATATAATATTTGCAATTTCTCTCATCTTATTTTCAGTTAAACTATCCCAATGCTACTGCCGATTATTATAGATAAAATTCTTAATTGCCGGTAATAAATCATTACAGAGAAAGGGATACCTTCTTGGTAGCAACTTTGGCAGTGAATCTGCCTCTTCATTTCCAGAGACACCTACGTGTGCCGACACCCAGCAAAATCGAACTGTTATACCTTTCAGGCCAATAATTAAAAGCCACTCTAAAATCTTTAAAACCAATGGGTTACTGGAACTAAAATCTTCTAAAGTTTCAAACACTTCTTGCATCACTAAAAGTGGTAAAATTGCCCTCCTCTTTTAAAGCTATTTTCTCAATAGCAGTTTGTATGCCATGTAGTTCGGCAGTAAATATGGAATTTATTGGAAGAAGTGCACCTCTGAACAATCTAATATCAGCATGATGTATAGAATCTAATATCTTTAATCGGTTTGGGTGGCTGAGGAGTATATTTCACACCCATAACTAATTTTTGAAAAAACTAAGGCCTTGTATAATCTTAAAATAGTTTTGCGGTCTGCCCCCTGATGTATGGGACAATACTTTTAAACGATTCAGATCCTAAAGACATTTAGCTTTTAACACCTTTAAGTGAGGAACCCATGTAAGCCTACAATTAAATATCAATCTTAAAAATTTAGTATCACCTACACATGGGGTCCATTGACCTTTCATGTATATACCCGGGTATGGATGTACTCCCTGGATACGACAGAAATGGACAATAGTAGTTTTGCTTGTCGGAAATTTAAACCCATTAATATCAAACCACTGAATAATTTTGTCAATTGAGACTTGTAGTTTTCTCTCATCCATTGCCATTCTAGCTACAGAACACGGTATAGAGATCATCCACAAATAGTGTTGAGAGAATATCTTGAGGAATGACAGAGGATATCTCATTATAGAAACTGCAAATAGGGTTACACTTAGCACACTACCCTGAGGAACTCCTTTTTTCTGACTTCTTCTCTCCGATAGAGTTTCCCTTACTCTCACTTGAAAAAATCTATGTGAAATACATGACTGAATGAACAATGGTAGCTTCCTTGTAATCCCAAATTATGACTGATTTTAAGTATATTGAACCACCCGTGTCTCACATGATCATACATAGTAATGACATTTCTCTTTTGTATATATCATCCTTTGTATCTTCACTCTCTCGTCGCACTGACAGCAACTTGCACTAACCTGTCTGCCTACTGCATTGTTAACTGTTAACAGAACCAATTGCCGGTTTGACAAGAAATAGCCTGTTTGTATTTTGTGACCTTCTTACCGGGACCTGGTGAGTATATATACTCGCTGTGTCTGTAATAAAGTCACTCAGTTGCATTCATCTCACCTTTGACTCGCAACCTACTCTTGGCTCGCCACATTGGTGACCCCGGAAGTCTACTCGCTCCTCCTGTCTTCCCCCCTCACTGTTACTATTGCGGACTCCACGTAAGTTGGTGCCGCCCCATTCAAACATTCGTCCTTCGCCAGCAGAGAGGCATTTGCTTGGTTTCAGCACGCAGAAGTCCAGTTTCGCATCAAGGGCGTGACTCGCTCAACCACTAAAGCAGATTATGTTCTCGCTGCAATACCCTAGGACACCTTCCTGGAAATCTCCAACTGGCTTTGTGAACAAGGAGACACTCCAATAGCGTATGACGCCCTCAAGACATACCTTCTGCAGAAGTACTCACCACCACCAGCCACCCGTATAGGATAGCTTTTTCAGCTCTCTCAACAACCATTGGGGGACCAAACGGCTTCACTCGTCTTCAGGAAAATTACCTGTATCGCTCACCTGCAACCTGCCGCAGACGGCTCTCCTCGTGAGGTGAACCTACTTCGTGCCCTTTGGGTACGCTGTTTACCCGAACGTGTACACGCTGCCATACCCGATGTCGATAGTTTACCCATAAAGGACTTGATGACTAAAGCCGACGCCCTTATGGACAGCCACCTCACGACCTTCAAGACCTCCATCAACGCCTCCACTCCTGATGAAGAGGTCATCTATTCAATGTCAACCGGAGCTCACGTGAATGCCGTACGACACACGCCTACCCCGTGACGTGCCGGAGCAGTGACAAAGCCACCCATCACCCACCACTCGCTCGCGCCCCAACCAACGACTTCTACAGCTTGGCTCGTCACAATACCATATCTCCATGTAGTATCATATACCTTTTCAAGGTAAAAAAAGACTGTTACATGGTGCTGTTTGGAAGCAAACGCTTCACAATTGGAGGACTCAAGTTGTATCAACACATCAGTCGTTGAGTGCATTTTTTTAAATCCACACTAGATAGGTGATAAAATACACTTCTTTTCCATGTACCACATCAGTCTTGCATTGACCATCTTCTCCATGATCTTACATAAGCAAGATGTCAATGCAACTGGTCAATAGTTTACGGCTAAAATCTTATCCTTACCAGGATTACTAGGATTAGTTTGTGTTGATACACTATTATTCGGAGGACGACCTATCTATGGGGCTATAACTTTTGGAAGTGGAAGACGTCAAGTTACACAGCAAATGTTTTGTGTTTGTTGATAAATTGACACTAAACACAGAAAATCTGCATTCTTGATAATGGAATAACCCCAGAATTAATAGATGAGAAATCAAGATTTGACGCACCGAAAAAGGCCTTTTCTTTTTGGCAAATGCTAAATTAGTTTTTGTTTACCCTTTTCGGAGTTTTGTCTTACAGTCTTGTACAAAACTGCACAAACTATGGCCAATTGAAAGTAATATTAAAAGTAAAAATAAAAAATAAATGTGTATATCGTGTAAATGTTCACTCGAATGAATGGCTAATCATAGTTAAATTGCCTGGGATTTGATATGAAAAATGTAAATCAATAAAGAATAACATCAAGAATTTGCTGCTAAGTTGTAAGGATACTTGGAAAAGCTGTAACTTGAACAAGATTTTCACTAGAAACAGTTGTGAATTGTTCAAAATTGTGTAATCCGATACTTGAACAATATCTCAGCGTTAAAGACGAATCACTGGAAACAGTCAACATTGGCCGATAATATGTAGATGGATAAACTTTCAAATACGTCGATCAGACAGACATAAAAGTTAATGAATGACGCCCACATTCACTCTCAAAATCGCTAATAATCACACTCATTAGAATGATCCCTCCAAACATGATAAAGTATAAAAAACGATTGCCACACATATGGAATCTTTCATAAGTGAAAAACCATGTAGTTATGAAATAATTTTTTGGAGATGAATACCAAATCCGGAGAAAATGGAAAATTTATGTGATACTGAATTCTCTTGTACTGAATAATTCTTGTATTTTTCTTTATACTTTCATTATGACATTGTTTGCGCTCGTACGTACTTTGGTCTTTTAACATGATTTTAATTTTCTTTTTAACAAAATTCAAAACTGTGTGTTATCCTATTATGATTTTGTTCTTGGCTTCCATTCAGAGGATACTTAACTGTTTCTCTATTCCTTTTCTGAATGTCTAACTATTTATCTACTTCGTAGATATGAATACATGTATATATATATATACATATATATATATATATATATATATATATATATATATATATATATATATATTTATATATACGTATATATGTATATATATACGTATATATATACATATATATACATATATATATGTATATATATATATATATATATATATATATATATATATATATATATATATATATATATATACTAGTTTATGTAACCCCTCAAAAATAGGGATAAGTATTTAAACAGATATGCACACACATACGCATACAGACTCCCTTCTCACCAGCGTCACCGGAAGGAAAGATATATATAAATATATATATATATATATATATTTATATATATATATATATATATATAAATATATATATATATATATATATATATATATACATATATTATAACGTAGTGCATATATAAACCTATTAGTGAGCAAAAGACTGTCAAGTATGTCGATGCAGTTTCAATGAGTGCGTACGACGTTGAATCGAATATATCCTTTCATATGTGTGTTTAATCGTTGAAGACTTAAGGATAAGTTCTTTACGATGAGAAGTTGCCATATAAAACTTGGAGCTCTTTCTCATGTCCTTTCATCATCTGCTTCCAATCAGTACGAAGACATATTTCCACTGTATAGCCATGATCATCATCAGATCTTCCTTCGTGTTTTTTTTTTTCTAATCATCATCATCATCATCATCGTTCCTCTCTTTCTATTTCATGTTTAATTCCAATAACCTTTAAGGAATGACTCGCCTACGTAATGGCAGAAGAGGAATTTCTGTATATTATGGGCAACAATCTTATTTTTTAGTATATTTGGATGATTCTAATATTGTTAGGTAACATTGACTTTGATCTCTCATTTGTTCACAAATATTCATAATTTCTTTTTTATGTAAAGAATCAAATGTATATTTTGGTTTTGCTCGGTCATCTACATGCACTCAAATATTCCCTTATCGGACCTACCTATAATTTTTCATTAATATATCATAAATAGCTTATTTCATATTCTATCATATTTCAATTTTACTCACGCAATAATTTTCGCTTAACTCATTATTATCATATGAATATACACAGCACTAAGAAAGCTTGTTAAGGAAATTACCTGCCTTCTGATTCTCTTTTTTTTTTTTTTACGGATAATGTCAATGTGAATACTATTTCTACTACTGAGAATAACTATTATTCCTACTACTATTTATACTATATATAATAATGATAACAATATTAATTAAAATGATAAAAAAAATATCAGTTTTATGAAACTAATCATTGTAATGATATGATGACACTACTCATAAGACCAGGGGGGAAACAGAGTAATTGTTTTTATTACAATCATTAAAACTGGAAAGGTTAATTACTTTGTTATTGAATGTTCCTTTGTATTTGTTACTCCAGGCAATTTTTGTCTTATCCTTTCTACGCAACAAAATATGTAATTATTCTCCAGACGATCAGAAATAAACCAAATTGAACATTATTTCCATGTGGAAGAAAGATTCTATAAAGTAAGACAAGTCAAAACGAAATAAAAAGACAATAGAATCTCTCTGAAAACTTTTGATTTGTTATGACGTTTACTTGAAGTAAATAAAAAATTACTTAAGAATATATTTTTCACTTGCATATAAATAAAGAAGAAAAATATAAAAAGAACCCGTCAGTTTTACATTAGCAGAATTTAAAAAGGCTGACAGAGCTATGACAAGCAAGATCTATAGACTAAATTATTCTATAGATCTTGATAACAAGAGTATGTAATTAGGAAATTTAAGGAAGAAGGTAAAGACAGTAGGTGAGAAAATTATGATTAGGTGGTGTGGAAGGGAAAGTATTTAGCCAAGCTAATATTGAATTCTAACACGAATTTGAGCTTTGGATTCACGAGAT
Source organism: Palaemon carinicauda (assembly GCF_036898095.1). Classification (NCBI taxonomy): domain Eukaryota; kingdom Metazoa; phylum Arthropoda; class Malacostraca; order Decapoda; family Palaemonidae; genus Palaemon; species Palaemon carinicauda. Next base: position 39,419,589 of record NC_090728.1, read on the forward strand.
AAAAGCTACAATTCACAAGCGAACTTCTCTCCTGCTGTGCCTTGAAATATTTTCATCTACGTCGTTAGCCAGTCGTTGAGAACACGTAATTTAAACATATAAGAGGGTTTAAAAGAAAATATAAGAACTTTTACATTAAAAATATTTAAGAGATGCAAATATTTCCATATGTGTATATATATATCTATATAATTTATATATATATATATATATATATATATATATATATATAACATATATATATAAAATATATTTAATATACATATATATATATATATATATATATATATATATATATATATATATATATATATATATTAACACTGACGCCCATACTATACGATAAAGATTAAAAGATGCTTGCCACTGATCCGTATACTTGAATCAACCTGACAGAGCTGCATTATTTGGTCGGGGTCGTAATTACCATTATCATTAGAGGCCAATTCCTTTTACCGCACGAGTCGTCAATTTTCCAATCTATATTTTAAAGAATAATTCAGTCCAAAGCCTTTATGTAGTCCAAGTCGTCACCTCCAATACCCAATCATTGCATTCAAAACAGGAGATAGTCAGTGGAGCTGTTCTTCACCAGAAGAAGAGGGGAAAAAGGAGGAAGTAAGGCCACGCAAAAAAAAAAAAAAAAAAAAAAAAAAACTTATGAATACCCCTAGCTGACTCTCCTACTTCGAACTAAGATCAAAATAAATAATAATTAACCAATTCTATCATTCACAATCACACACATAATGAAGTGAATAATACATTACTTACTGTTATATAAACTAAACACTTCCACGGTTAATTCTGCATTCAAAATATCTTCTGTTGCAGTTATTCAAGAAAAAGTCATCGCTCAAGACATTCACTACTGTCCTAAATACTCTAAATAAGAATAATAACCCTTCAGTTATACCAACAATGTTAACCTCAATAAACAATCGTTAAATTAATTACTAACACCCTCTCTCTCTCTCTCTCTCTCTCTCTCTCTCTCTCTCTCTCTCTCTCTCTCTCTCTCTCTCTCTCTCTCTCTCTCTCTCATACAAACAAAGCTAAAACATTAGTTACAAACAAAAGAAATTAAAAAGTCGATCCTTTACAATACTAACACCCTCAAAATTTCAGGACGCCATTTACAGTATATGATAAATCTGCAAAATTTTATTTATTTACTTAGATAATAATTCATAAACTTAGTGGATAAAATACGTTTGAGCTTGATTAAATGTTTTGCGTGAACTTTTGCGTGAGTAAACTAATTTTCAAATTGTCCCACACAATATATTTGGCATATATATATATATATATATATATATATATATATATATATATATATATATATATAAATGAAAGGCATCTTCTTTAGCTTGCATTTGCTTCATTCTTCAACCACAAGCTAACAATTTACCAGCTACCAATACCACATAAAGCCAACATTTTAACTAAATCTTCCATGGTATAGTTCTCAGATGTTGATGCATCTAAAGGTTGTTACATTTTGTGGAAAATGCCTAAAAATGACCCAATCTCTTAACTCGAATGTTTATGGAGCAGGTGTTCACCATTTATGGTTTTTATATTGCATATCAAGAAAGGCTGTAATGTAGGCATAAAATCTTATCCATTTTCATTTCCCGCGAGATCATATTACATAAAATGGTTCCCTGCAGCGCGTTTGCTACTGCCATTACAATATCTCGTGATGGTTTTAATATATTTTACTGGTGTGTCTGAATATATATCAATTTCATAAGAGATGCCCCTAGCACAGGCCTTTCATAATAATTTCGATAATTCCAATGACTACATACATATTCCTTTCTTACGTTACTGTCCGTTACTTTGCGATAATATAGAATTGATCGTACATAAGAAGGTTTAATCTCAGCAAAAACAATAATATTGTTTTGTTTTGCCATTGGTTGGAGAATTTTGAATTATCTAAATAATCATAATAATTTAATTGTTAATCATTATTTGGAAGTGTTATCTATTTCAATTAGTATAATCACCGTCAAATATACAGTTATCATTACACTGCTTTGTTATGAAAAGTCTAACAAGAGCATGAAAAGAAGAATAATGATAATGTAGCAATTATAAAGTAGTTGATACAAACCTAACACCTGGAAAACCATTCAGTATGACAGCATATATCTATTTGCAATTCAATTTAACCAGTGATTCAAGAGAAACAGTATATGACACCTATCTATTAAATCTATATCAAGACTGGCAGGGCCAAATCTAGCCTGAATTCATTAGAGCTTCGTGGCTAACACACAAGGGGTCGTTATTAGTCAATCAAATACCGCAAAGTGATGCAGTTACTACTAATTAAAATTGGAGGACTGTTGGGACGGACTTTTTGAACTATAGATAATACAAAACTCGTAAAAATCAAACAAACACTTCACATATCTTTTTAAAATTTGTCTCAGGAAAAAATATAAAAGTAGTTATTGAAAAAAATGGGATATACAAAAGTGGTATAAAATTTGACCTATTTTGCTAAAAATTAGCAATACTGTACCAATCATGATACCTTATTAATAGACCTAAACTGTAATAAATGACCTTCCACTTTAACAATCATGGATTAAAGATATTCCATAAACACCACCCAAGTTCAAGTATAAGACTAGATCAGCATCATTAGTTATTCTAATCTGGTTATAGGAAGCTGCATCAGTTCCTTCTTTGCTTGATTTGGCAAGATATTTAAAAGAACAACGGACACTAACATTTCAAGAGAAAATAATTGGGTTATTTCTGGATGTAATCTCACGACTGCAACTAAGTCCTGGGCATCCAATGTACTTGATACAAAGGGGAGGCTGAAATTTTAATTATCTCAAATAAATTGATGACCCAAAAATTAAAAAATATTCATGTAAAACTACTAACAGAATAGTACAAAACCCACAGGTTACGAAATATACGATAAATTTTGTCTTTCGGTGTTAAATTAGAAAATTCCTTGACGGTTTAGAACTAATTTCCCTATGGAAACCAAATATTTCTTTTATAAACATTTCGTAAACCAACGTACTGAGGAGCTTTTTCTTAAAAACAATAAAATTATTTCCTTACTGGTAAATAAGAAACCGTGAAAAGTTTTTTCCACTTATATATTGGGCACTGCCCTTCTGAGGAACCTGACACTTTAACACAAATCTGCCAAATAAATGTTAAATTCATAAAGATTTTAGATACAACACTACTACTGCTTCAAAGGTAAACCAGCATCAAACCATTGTTTGAAGCATGTAAATCAGAATAGTGTACTGCCCGTGCAGCAAGCAAAATTCCCTCTATTTTCTTCTATGCACTGTGCACAATAACCACGATCTGACTCCAATCAAAAACCCTTGAATGCTAATTTCAACTCTATTTCTATTACTGTTATTATATTGTCAATTTTTATACTCATGTCAACCTTATCAACAAGAGCCAGTAAATGTACACATGCAATTGTCACCATTATGTGACCCTTAGGGGGCTTATAAATACCTGTGTTCTTTGCAACATCATCGACATCACCACCTACCTTCAAGGTGCCTAAGTATTTCTTTTACCCTTGATCTCCTAAAGAGGTATCATCAGATGCCCATGAACCAAAAAAGACATTCCCAAGACCGTCACCACCTCCCCCTTTGGTACATATACTTTCAATTACTCCTACTATGCCTACGTAATGCAGGGGCCACATTTCAACGACTCATTGATGGGATCTTTGGGATCTCCCCTCTGCGTATGTTACGATGATAACATACTAGTATTCCCCCGCCCTCCAAAGAACATCCCCTACATAACCTACACATCATTATTGACTGCCTGCAGCAATATGACCTTGTATTCATGTACAATAATTGTAACTTTGATGCCAAGGGACATTTTGGGGTTATCACATCAATCCTGAGAGTATTCACTTCCTCCTTTAGAAGGTATCGGTAGGACAGAATTTCCCCATGCCCTCGACTGCCAAAGTATTGCTGGAGCTCTTGAGCATGGTGAACTATTATCACTGGTTCTTGCCAGCCATCACAACCACTCATGCCCTCCTCCACAACTCTCAGGGGCAACCCCAAAAACATAGGTGGGGCTCCCTTCACGAGACGACCTTTATAAACGAAAAGAAAGCCCTATGAGCTCCAAATGCTCTCACCTTGACATGTCAACTGCACCCTTACTACTCTCCACTGAGGCCAGTGATGTCACTGTATGGGTGGTAATCGAGAAAATGATCAATGGATTGTCTAGGCCATTGGCCTTCTTCATTAGAGAACTTTCCAGGGCTGAATCCAACTACTGGCTGCTCATCACTTCCCCCCTTCTTAGATAGCACATCTTTTTCTATTTGCATGGATCACATTCCCACAGAACACTGGTCCGCCCATCAACACCACCTGAGAAAGGATTACAAGGCCTTATCAGAAGTTCAATGAAAGGACCAGGCGACGACACTGATCCATGTATTTTTACAGGAATTGCACCAATCTACTACATAACTACTGAAGTTCATACGGTATGGCAATACTTAAGATATCAAGGATTGAATTCCTCCCTGTGCATCATGTCAAGCTTCAAAATTGCATCGATATATGGTTTCGTTTGTGGGTGCTTTTCATCAAACTCGGTATCGTTCTTCCCACATTCATGTTGGCATAGTTGGCTCCAAACTACATCACAAGGACACTATTACCTTTTCACATTCATCAACTGTTTCACTCATTGAAATATACGCCTCATGTACTGCTACCTTATTTCACAGATAGATAGCAAGATTCGGCATCCCAGGGGATATTACATTCAACTTCTACTTTCACCTCTCAATAGTAGACATCATTAGGGCATCTTCACGGTATCACCCTAATTCAGACTACTGCATACAACCCCAAAGGCAATGGTATGGTGGAATATATCCATTGTACCATCAAAGCAGCTTTCCTGTACTATCACACTAACTCCTGCTGGTTTCCTCAAATTCCTTGAATTCTCCATGGGCTGAGGACCACCACCAAGGACACCATGGATATCTCAGTGGCTCTTATGGTATATGGCGACCCATTGGTTGTCCCTGTGGAATTTCTCCCATCCGTTACCTCGTTCAATGATCTCCAGTGCCTCAGTCACCTTTTGGAGAAATTTACCAACTGCAGTCAGGCTTACAAACCAACCAAAATACCTACACACTGCAATACATGTCTTCATATGCACCGAAACTTGCAAGTTACTAGTTACGCCGCAATATACAGGCCCATTCCTTCGTCATCCGTCCTACTACAAAAATTTTCCTCCACAACATTCGTGAAAAAGAGGTTTGGAATGACATTAACCATCTAAAACCTGTGCATCTACTGCTAGACGACCCACCAAAAATACAATTCTCTAGGGCAAGTCGTCCTCTTTAAGATACATGGTTGCTACAGGATTAAGGGAGCCATGTAATACATGCTCAGGCAACAACACAAGTACAAATAAAGAAAAAATTAACTCTTTTATTTTATTATACGCAGAATGCAGTAACCACCACCTGAATCCAATAAACATAAACGACAATAGCCGCTCAATGCAACACGTGTTAATTTCAATTCCATCTTCAATACTGTTATTATATTGTAAATTTTTAGCCAATGTCAATCTTATTGAAAAAAAAACTGTTGATTGTACACATGAAATTGTTACCCTAATGTTTAAGGGCCTACAAATACCCGTGTTGTCTGTTAAACAAAAGTTTGTTATTTAGAAGCTAGTCTTATATTCATGCGTGCTTTACTCCCATCACAATAGACTATAGTTAATTTACTGATATTGGTAATAACACTACATTCAAACGGACACTAAAACCAAACCACATAACACTAACTTTAATAGCAATAAACAGAATATAGTTTGAATTTTCTTAAAAAAGAAATTAGCTTCATGAAAGAAAATTTTAGCAATCAAAAGTTATAAAAACGTTATGTGATAAGAAAAAGTAGTCTCACCACCTTGCAATTTTCCGATTTATGGAGTTGAGCGCGAGGAACGGAGCTGGGGACCAGGGAGGCTATTCAGGGCCAATTAGTATGTCGGGAAACGGGATGAATTATTATTATTATTATTATTATTATTATTATTATCTAAGCTACGACCCTAGTTGGAAAAACTGGATGCCAACAGGGAAAAATAGCCCAATAAGGAAAGGAAATAAGCAAATAAATAAACTATAAGAAATGTAATGAACAATTAAAATAAATTATTTCAAGAACAATAACAACATTAAAGCATACCTCTCATATATAGAGCATAAAAAGAACCTCACGTCTGCCTCTTCATCATAAATATATTTACTGGAAGTTTGAACTTTTGAAGCTCTTCCGATTCAACTACCCGATTAGGAAGATCATTCTACAACTTGGTCACATCTGGACTGAAACTTCTAGAACAACTGTGTATTAGTGAGCATCATGATGGAGAAGGCATGGCTATTAGAATTAACTGCATACCTTGTGTTACGAACAGAATGGTACTATCAGGGAGATCTAAATGTAAAGGATGGTCAGAATTATGAAAAATATTATGCAACAAGCATAACGTACTAATTGAATGATGGTTCCAGAGATTAATATCTAAAAGGCTAAAAAGTGGAGATGCACTGATACGGTTATTCCTCCTTTGGGGTCACAGAATCAGGAGCAGAATTGAAAATAAAACTTTCCTCTCATATACTGTATTTACTCAAATCCTCTCCATTCTTTCGTTTTTTTTCTGCGTATTATGTTTTATTCTGTTCTTTCTTAACTTCTGGTCTCCTTTTTTTACTCTCCTACTATTCATCATTGTTTTTTGTTATCTAAACCACTTCCTCCATTTTACTGATAATTTCTCTTGTAGTACTGCCTTCCTTTTTTTTTCTTTTCTTAAAATCTCCCTACTTCCCTTTCACATCCTTTCCTGAATCCATCCCCTTATTCTCAATTGTTCCTTGAAATAATATCTAGTTTATTACATCTGGTTTTAGTAGTCTAGAGTGATAAGAATAACCAAAACATTATCTGGACAACATTTCATTGAAAGCAATGTTAGATCAGAAGGAAAATATGAGAATGGTTCCATATTAAATATATCTTATTTTATTATAAGAAAGGGCATCATTCTTTTTATTACAGACAACTGTTTTCGTAAAATAAAATAATACAATATCTACTTGGAATAGTTCATGACTGATATACATGTCAATAATATTTGAGTATTAGAGAGTCAATATAGTTTTCTCCCATGATTAACATATATACTTTGATTTTGGTGGTCTATCTATGGCTGTACCCGAAATCCTTTTGATAACGAGATCCGTTGATATACTATATCATCAAATCAGTGCAACGAAAGGCCCATTATCAGGAAATATACAGCATATCTGAGTCTTTGTTCAAATAGTTTCAGAAAAATCGGATTGGCTGATGAATTTGCATATAACCGCAGCTTTTTATTGTCGTAGATATCAAGCATGATTCTATTGGCAATTAAATTAGGTAAAATAGGCATCACATATTAAATCAATTCAAATTGCATCTTTAACATTACCACATAAGAGCTATGAATTAAGTCATCCGGTGGGTGGGGAAGTTGGGCAAGACTCGCTGGTATGAGCTTCTGATCTCACCAGACAAATCCTGAAATGCAGTTAGCACTTAGATTTCGAATTCTTTCATGACTGAAAGCAACCTTGCCTTTCATTTAAAGACTAGGTTTTGATTCCAGTATGAAGTTGATATTGATTTCTATTTGAGCCGAAATATTGTGTTGATTTTCATCTACATTGAATTATAGCTATCAATTAAGTCATCCAGTGGGTGGTGAAGTTGGGCAAAACTGGCTGGTATGAAAGACTGATCTCACAAGGTAAATCCTGAAAGCAGTTAGCAATTAGGTTCCGACTCCTTATAAAGCCTCTGGTGGTATGACTGATAACGACCTTGAATTTTATTCGTATAGACTTGGGTTCAATCCCAATATAAAGGAGAAATTTACACATTCATACACACACACACACACACACACACACATATATATATATATATATATATATATATATATATATATATATACTGTATATATATATATATATATATATATATATATATCTTAATAAAATCCAATGAAAAGATAAATGAAATAAAAAGATACTATGTTCAGACCAATATACTTTAACTTTGGTCTCAGTAAACATATAATATGTATAAGGGGTAAAACTGTATTTCGATTGAACCTTTTGGATTACTGGAATATTGTAAGCATCGTAAAAGATATTCCGGATCCGGTTTCTTCCAGTCGGGTTCTTGTTGTTTTCTTACTTTCGGTAAGCGGGATCCATTCTTTTTTTAACAAGGGTATTTGACATTTGGTCCGGCTGAATGGTAAGAAAGGAAACAAATATTAAACTGCATATGCTTGTAATAGTTCCATTCTTTTGAGCGAAGTTTATCATCAGCGAAGGTACTTTGAACGAAGACATTTGAAGCAACACTATTTTGAACGAAACGGTAAGAGTGAACGGTATTTTGAGCTAAGGTTGATCTTCAGCGATTACCAAGAATGGCTGTTCACTTAATTTGCCGTTTTTCAAAGAATTCTGAAATGCATAAATGGAGTTTCAAGAAGGCGAACTAAATTCTATACAGACATTCTTACTTTATTAATGGTTGTTTACTCAATTTGCCCGTTTTCGAGTAGTTTGCTGTTGGAATGATGTACATTGAACAATTTGTGTTCTTATTCCGGAAAATAGAAAACAATTCTTCAGTTCTTAATAACAATCTACTCTACCCTATTATAGTGTCTAGTCGTGCCAATA
>NC_090728.1:39433430-39435930 GCF_036898095.1 Palaemon carinicauda
TTGGGGAAAGTTTGTTGAAGACTCTTCCACGAATGCTCCTACACCAGTGAGTGGCTAAGTCACTTTTTCTCTCGTTTCAATACATACGATATAGGAAAAGTAAAATATTTTCAGTCCGTTTCGTGACCTCTCCGGGAATCAAGAGGAAAGATACAATTATTTTTCATTGAGATGTTTTACTTGAAGGGAAAAAACTTTATAGGCCTGTAGAACTGTTAGGCGTATGGCACTTCAGAATACATTAAATTTTATGTATTCAGAGTAGTAATAATAAACAAACAAATATGTATGGTGTAATATGTAAATTCAATGAACATGGTTTGTGATTTGTAGCAAGATAAGCACGATGAAGAGAATATACGTTTTCCAGGTTATTCATTAATAGATATTGAAAAACTATTATGACTAATGTTCGTGTACAGTTGTAAAGATTGTGTTCATATTATCAATAGTTTTCAAGTACTGTTTCGAAATTTGGGGATCCAAAGACATTGGCCGAGGCTAAAATATGATTACTTGCGTTATTACTCCTCAAAATCTTAGTTTTACTAACATGAAGTTGAAATTAAACATACACGAACCTAATCCCAGTTCATCATATAAAGATAGGGGTTAAAATACAGAAGATTGAAGATACACACCATGAAAAGCAGTTATGGCACTCAAAAGACCTAAGAAAAGTTCCTTTCTACTTAATACTGTACTAAAGATTTTCTTTTCTAATATGGAAAGAAAATTTAAAAGCCAAGCTTTAACATTTTACTATAGTCAATTCTTTTTAGTGAGGCAGATTTGCACTGACTCGCAGGGGTTCCCTTTTAGCTCGGAAACGTTTCCTGATCGCTGATTGGTTGAACAAGATAATTCTAACCAATCAGATAGAAGGAAACTTTTCCGAGCTATAAGGGCACCCCTGCAAGTCGGTGCAAATGCGTCTCATTAAAAAAAAATGACTATAGTTCCTTCACTTCCCTACTTTGGTATAAAACCCAAGAAGATTAAACTAACATACTGAATTTTCATTAATCAGTTAGGTAAATCAATTACAAATTAATAAGTTCAAGAATTCATTTCGAACTTGCATTGAAAACAGACTTATTACTGTCAGTTCTGATTCCTCTTAAGCTTCTATCATAGTAGAAACATGTGTAGGTAGGACGCCTAATTATTTTTTTTTATGTCAGAAATATCAAAGGGGTTTAGACTCCTTTAGGCTGGAATTATTACATAGTTCACAAATCCCATCTATTCTTTTTTGTATCTTTAAGATGTCTTTTTCTTCGTGTATAACATTAACCTATGAAGAGCATAGAAAAATATTGAAGTGTACAAAATTAAGATTCTGAGGACAAAAAATGACCCTATGTTATAACACGTAAATGTACATCGGATATTGTTTGTCGGAAGTAGAAATCATGTGCCTTACTTGACAAAGTTAGTTTTGGTGGAAAATCATTATAATCTTCGAAAAACATAGATAGAAGTTCAGAGTAGGAGGATTTTACACTGGTGTATTTTCCTGTAAGTTAAAGGGAACTGATTTTCTGCAAAAAATATTTCACCTTTTAGCATATCTGAATATAATATCCAATCCTCATGAATTTCCTCTCCAATGCTTATGGGTCAAAGAAATCAGGACAAAATTAAGATATTCTACATAAAGACAAATTAATGAAAATACATAAAAGCATTTAAATAAAAGCAGCGTATTGTCACCAATTAAGGATCGACCATATTCTTACTCCTTATTAGTTACTTTACTGGTTTTCAAAACAAATAAAATCAAAGCCTTTCCAAACCCTTAGATGTCTAAGATATTTTTACCTGCAATGGTCATTATCATTATCATTGCTGTTTTTATTTATAATTTTATTACCATGAGAGAGAGAGAGAGAGAGAGAGAGAGAGAGAGAGAGAGAGAGAGAGAGAGAGAGAGAGAGAGAGTAATAAGAATACTCATAAAAAAATATGAGTATTCAGCCTGGAATATGAGTTCAGAAATATGAGAATAGTAGAATTGAGAAATATATTATATATTGAACTAAAATATAAATCAAATGGAAAAAATCTTAGCGGACGTGTTTTTTTTTTCACATTAGAAGAAAATAAGACAGGAATTTGTTAGGAAAAGTTTAGCCGGAAGTTATGACTCACACAAGAATTCCACGAAACATTTTTGTACGAGATTGCATGAATTTCAAACTCTGTGAGGGGAAAAGCTATGGACGAAATGAAAATATACAGTCACAAGCAAGCAGACATCAAATAGTGAAACATCAACATATTGAATTACATGTTAAAAGGTGCATTGCAAAGCATGTGATTAAAGATTAGACGGAAATTGACATTTGCAATAAATATTTCTTCGGTCGTCAAAGGAAAAGATCTCAACTCAAGAACCAAGTGTGGATCTTAGTTCGATACGTTCCTTTAATAATAATCTTACTTCATATTAGACTGACTTAAGTCTTTTTTATAGAAAATATATGATAGATGTGTT
>NC_090728.1:39440930-39453430 GCF_036898095.1 Palaemon carinicauda
ATGGCACTAACCAAGACAAGAGAACCATGGTTTGATTTTGGAGTGTTCTTGTCCGAGAAGAAATGCTAACCATAGGTAAAGATTCTCTTCTACAGTTACCAAGAGGAAAGTAGCAACTGAACAATTACAGTGCAGTAATTAACCCCTTGAGTGAAGAAGAATTTTTCAGTTATCTTAGTGTTGTCAGGTGTATGAAAGTAGGAGAATGTGTAAGGAATAAGCCAGACTATCCAATGTGTGTAAACAAAAGAAAAATTAGCCGTAACCAGGGAGGGATCCAATGTAATACTATCTAGCCAGTCAAAGGACCCAATAACTCTCTAGTGGTAGTAAATAAGTTGTTCCTAAAATTATACAGTATTTGTCAAACTTACAATAATCCTTTTAACAACCAAAAGAAAAGACGCCAAATTAATATCCCAGATTCCCTTTGTAGTGAAATGAGAATAATAACAATCATGATTCTCGCTTACTTTCATTTATCACTAAGGCATGAAGTCTTATCACCGCCATACCTAACACTGTCAGAGTGTACGATCAACTTGCAGGGATCGTTATATGACACTTCCATGACAGATTTTCCGACATTATCTGTCCACCAATGCCATAGCTCTTAATTTAAGACTTCTTGAATGTATTGTCCGAAGTTCGATGCCATGCTTGTTCTCCATTTGTAATTTTCAACACTACAATTTAGCAAAAGTATCTTTCTTAGGATAGCATCATTAAAGAATTCTAGTATTTTTTTTACCATAATAACAGTAGGAATATAATACTATAGGCACTTGTTATACCATCATATATCAGTATATTTATTCCATATGATATACTACTGCATTTCAGTATATTGTCTAGGGCGAAGGCCCATCTATTTCTGGCACCAATCCACTCTGCAATGATTTAATTATCATCGTGTGATAATTTTAAACCTTCCTCTCTCTCATTCATTATCACCACATTATCAACATACCCAAAACAAATTTATATTACTATAGTTGGTATATTGTGCATTGTGTGAATGGCCCTTTTGATCATCAGATTAAAATGTCATGGATACACAGGAGTAGCAGTCCACTGACAACCTCAAAGTAATCTGTTCTGCTCCCCACCATCACACTATACTTGCAATTGGTATAGTATGATCCTACCAGGAAGACTCACTATAGTTGCAATTGGTATAGTATGATCCTACCAGGAAGACTAACTTTTTAGGTATGTTGTACTCCAGTATTTAGCACACAGAGGGTCTATGGATGCTACCATAGGCCTGACGATAGTCAACAAAAAGATAAATATTATCATATTCTCAATATTTCTCTGGCAGGAATATCATGGTGAGAATTTGGTCCACTGTTGACCTGCCGGTTCTAAAATCTGCTGGTTACTCAGTATCTTCTCTGTGTAGGTTATAGGCCATTTAAAGGTACTCTTTACAGTGGACATACAAGCTTGAAACTTCTATAATCAACACATTCTAGTTTAGAACCTTCTAAGGTATCGTCACTATATCTGCTATTTACATCATACTATACATTTTTTTGTTGACTTGCCATATAATGAGTCAAAATTTATATAAAGCCCTGGTTGGTGTATTGTAGCCATATTTAATCAATTCAGCAAGAATGCCATCTCATGCTAAGCTCCTTCTATTTTTAACTTGTGTTATGATTCCCTTAATCCGCTACTAAAAATTCTTCATTATTTCTATCATTATGCTGTAATCCTTTCTCTTTCGTAGGGGGTTAGGCTCAGGATTGTTAAGAAGTGTTTCAAAAAAATCCTATCCATTCCAAAAAATAACCTCCTTGTTAGTGAGGACTTAACTATTTCTATCTTTTAACATATTACTTAATGCCCGATAGCTCCTTTATAATTGCCTCATAACATATTGTTCTGTGAGATTTGCAGTGTTTATTTATTTCACCCATTTCTTATCAAGTCCTTGACTTCTTTGTTTGGCTTCTCCCCTCTTCCTTCTAGGATTTTCTTTTAAGTTTACTTTTTTTTTGTCTTTAAACCACTACATTCATAAATTCTGACTTTTTATATGTTTAATATTCACATTCTCTGTCATACCGGTGGTTTATCTTTGTTTCTTTAATTGTTCCCATTGCTTATCAGTTATTTTATCAATTCACACTCCCTTCTTGTACCTACCACCTTGAGTTTCACCATGACATAACTTTTCACATAACTTCTCATTGATCTTGCAGAGTTTACCTTTGTTCTAAGCTTTCCCATTATCAATTGGTGATACATGATACAATCTACTGCAGGGAGAGCCTCACATTTTTCATGGTCGACCTACTTTTACCATTAAATGACCAGTTTGATTAGTGGTTACCCCATTTGGTGATATCCAGGTGTGCTTACGAATATCTTTGTTTGGCTAAACTATTCAGCCAATTGTTGATTTGTTTCTTAGACTAAATGTTGTCATTCTATCCAGAGCCATTATCATTTACCTCCTCAAGTAACTCATCTTTTCTTGCTAGTGACCTGAAAGTACCTTGGTCTAATCCTACCATGGCACTAATGTATCCCCTCATTTCTACTCACGATATCCAGATAAACTACCTACTACATTTTGTAAGTATCAATAAAGAAATCCGTATTTAGCTTCTTATATAATTTTAAGGGGCATAACTATAGTAATATTGAACCACGTAACCATAAGTCTGATAGTGAAAATTCTTTCTAATATTGCATTACGACATCAATATTGAACACGGATTAGTATGCACAAAGTTGCTGACACATTTTCTGAGCTATCGGGGAATAATTTGAATAGTTTTGCAATTTCTATTAGAAAAGATTGCTTCGTATCTGTTTCCTTATTTGAATAGTCAAACTGTTATATACTTTTTTATTAGAAATTTCTTCCGGTATGGTTTTTAGAAGAATCGTTATGGCATTTATCTTTAATACAAAAAAATTGTTCTTTAAGGTAAAAGTAGATTGTTTCCTTGACAAACTAATCATATCAAAACGTAGCAAGAGAAGCGGAATTTGATTATGTGGCTATTCAAGTAAACAAACTGGTTTCCGTCATTAATAGCTTCAGGAAAGCCTATCTAATCTATCTATTTATATGTTATTCTATTTATTTACTGACATATATGCTTGTTTATGTACAAAATTACTTGAAAGTATATGAAAAGCAATAAAAGATTTGACTATTTATATTGACCTAAATGGTAGGAAAACAAAGAATTTTTCAAAATTTATTGAAAAATAATACGAATGGTTAGGTTTTCCAGATATATGCAACTCGTACAGTCCATTAAAAATTAGGGATATAAATAGTCCAAATACATTCACAAACTATTTCATGAATAAAGCCGTGTTTAATTTCATATATGAATTAGTTCAACATGTTAACCCAAATTATATTACCGACGGCTTATTTGAAATTCCTTGGGAATATTGTGTGCATTTATCCCACAGGTTTACATCCCCGTGTATTTAATGCATTGCTAATGCATTCTACTCTCATTTTACAGCCGGCATTTCTCAATTAGATGTGATCATCATTATAATAATTTATTTAGTAACAAAGAGATGCACACAAGCTCAATAAACTCATAAGTGGCACCTTACTTATCACATTGGCCAATATCGACATCTGCGTCTTATTTTTCATAAAAACATGAAATATATTTTTTTTCCAAGTAAACCCAATTGACATTTCAAAACTACTCATGATAATTAATCCGAAGAAACTAATCAAACAGTTATGATTACGCAATCAATAAAGCTTAATGAGCGGCTACCCACTTATGACAATTACGTGGTCTCGTATAGACATGACTGGCTTATCACACTGATTATTAATGTCATTAGCAAATCAAAACTGCTGACTAACGTGATGAAGCTGGTGTCGACCTGATGATATATATTCCGCCAGATCAAACATATATGCAATATAGGATAATATGCAGTAAAAAGTTTAAAATTGCAAAATATGGGATCATAATTTAAACTTATGCAACCTCACTAATACTGTGAGCTAAGGATGAGTGGCGGGGGGTACAAGAAGGGAGTGTGAATTGATAAAATAGCTGATAATGCAATGGGAACAATTAAAGAAACAAAGATAAACCACCGGTATGACAGAGAATGTGAATATTAAACATATAAAAAGTCAGAATTTATGAATGTAGTGGTTTAAAGACAAAAAAAAAGTACTCTTAAAGGAAAATCGTAGAAGGAAGAGGGGAGAAGCCAAACAAAGAAGACAAGGACTTGATAAGAAATGGGTGAAATAAATAAACACTGCAAATCTCACAGAACAATATAATTTGGGGAACCTATACGTCTACCTTCTGAGTCATTAGGAGCCATTGCCTGGCCATCCATGGTCCTAGCGTCGGTGAAGAGGTGGGGGGGGGGGGGCGCTGATATGGTTGTTGTCACTGTTCCTTGCCTCTGCCATTCATGAATGCCCTTTAAACCTTTAAACAGGAACACAAGTCCGGGCTTTTGAAGCATGGCAAGCTTAAATGTTTATCAAATAAATAAGATTATTATAGAAATATAGAAATTATCACCCTAATGAAATATAAGTTACCAATCTTAAGGATAAGATAATCTTTGTTTTAAGGAGAGAGAGAGAGAGAGAGAGAGAGAGAGAGAGAGAGAGAGAGAGAGAGAGAGAGAGAGAGAGAGACCCGTCTAATACTTGTAGTGCATAATGCAATAATGCATGAATATCGGTAACCTATATGGAAGGTGTCGCGCGTGAACATTATCAGATGCTCTCCTCAATATCATTTCGTTGACATCTTGTGGGCTATTAATCAGTATCCTAACACTTCACACCTGGCTCACGTTAAGCGTTTAGTCTAATAGGAAGGGAGTTTTGCTCTCCCCGTCTTAAATGGTCTCTTTCCTATTCCAACATTTATGCAACCAGTTTTCAATTTGATATCTATATATCATTACAAATGAGTGTTATCATTAATGGTTTGTATTATTATTTTATGTTATCTCATTTATAAGTGAATGCATACTTAATTAAGCATTCATAGTCATGAAATCCAATTAAACTGTGCTAACTCGTGCTTTACCAATTTGCATTCATCTTAATAATGCTGCATAATTAACAGAATACTCATCTTGGCGCTGTCTACTGAAACAGTTTGACATGCAGCAGTTCAATGCAACCTAACTTTAAGTCCCACTTTCCTGAAAGATTTTTATTTTGCCAAGTTTCCTAAAATGTAATGTTGAACTCAGGAATTCCCGGCACTGTGGCCTTTCTGTGCCGCGAATTTTTGTGTTTAGCCCCGCCCACCATCTCTACTTTCCCTCCCTATAGTATTGGTTTGGTTACTCGGTGCATTTCCTGAGAGCGAGGTGTGCCGGGGATTCCTGCGTCCAACTGTACCTCCAACATTTAGAATCAAAGTATCTCAATACGATGAATACAGAAGGCGACTTATCAGACTTTAATTAAATAAAAAGTTATTTTTTTCCATTCAAACTATATACGTGGATGCCATCAATTTTGGAATGACATGTACCGAAAATAGGCTTAAATTTTCTGTACTAGATGAAAGCACGCTGCTCTTATGCCATTTACTTGGTACAAGTACCGGGCATTTCTTAATTCAATTATATATTCTCATGTGCATATGTTCAAAACCTTAATTAAAATACCTTACATATAGCGTTCACATACATTCATACTCTTAAAAATAAATTATTTAAAAGTCATCTAGATTTCGCTAATCGAGACTCAATGATAAATTTTTCTCAAAGATATACGCAAAGCTCTGGTTAGGATATAGTCTACACTGCATTCCATAGATAGTCCTTTCATTTTGCTCTATAATGTTGTGCGTAAATCCAGTTTTACCCTGTTTAACATAATTTCATACGTTTTGGCCAGAGGTATGATAACATCAGATGTCATGCAAATCATACTTTCAATTTTGTAAAACATGTAACTTGATAAAACATCATAAATTGACAGAGTAAAATATTTTTCAAGACTTCAGAAATCTCATGAAAATCCAAACCCCCTTTGAAATATGCCAAACCCGTTCACTTTCTGTCCGGGACAAGTGCTCAGAGCTACAAGGGTTTATTTCTCCGATTAATGATAAAAACATTAATTACAACTAGATTTCTAACTTATCAAATATGATTATTGCTGAATTTTTATTTCTAAATATCTTTAAAGCAATATAAATATTTCTTTGTTAAAATAATAAAATGTAATTGAGGTGACTATTACATTAAAACGCCTTGTATTATATAAGAACAAAGTAGTAATCAAACTTCGTTATGATTTTGAATATCAGGAATCTAAAATTATTTTAATTTTGTTATATGAGAAACAATCAGAAATCGACATCTACACTAACAAGAGAACTTATGGGCCACCTCAGCTATACAAGTAACCAATTACCGAAGTTCAATATGATTATAGGAAAGAAAAAAGATCTTCAGAATAATTCTGAATAGATTAATGTAAGACTTAACGGATAAGAAATATCAATCTCAGCACCACATATGGTTCACACATAATTTCATCACTGTTGCAAAAAATAAAATTTTCACTTTTAAACTATCCTGTGAAATAAAAAATTTTAAGGTGCCTCTTTGAGTAAAATTATTTACGGCAATTGAAACTGATCTGCACGGTTAAGAACTAGTGCTAGGTAGGAAATACTTAAGAGAAAATAAAGGTAATTAATTATCAAATGTCATAAAAGTAACAGGTAAACATAAATTCATATCAGCTTCGATTTTCACTTGATTCTAATATTAGCAAGTGGTGCAGAAATTTCTAGTTGTGATTTGTCAGTACAAGAAATTAGTTTTACTCAATATTGATTTATACCCCATTAGTCTAATAATCCACTTATATAAACTTTCCATAAAATTCACACTAGTTCCCTAGTTAAAGCAACTTAACGAACCACCATCACACTTTTATATTAGGATTTAAAATAATGAGCCAAGACCTACAAAACTTAGATCAAAGTGAAAACTATAAGGGGAAACATAATTACAACAACAAAAATACCTACCAACCAAAAGTGTCAAACATTCTATAATGGTAATTTTTATTACCAATGTATTCGCCATCATTATCAGCAGTATTTATATCACTGTCATATCTATAAATACTATTAACGTAAGGTTCAAAACCCAAGGCCTTCATATTATTCAAATACATTATATATTTTTGAGACCAATTAAAATGATAATCATATTACAGAACAAAAGAGGATCATCATCTGTTCTCATATGAATGACAATGCCGAGAAATAAATTAGTTATTACGGAATGCCATTACTTTCAAGGCCACATAAATTTCCTCATTTGCATGATAAAAGTTTTAATGATTTGCTGTGTTATAATACCAGGAAGATTCGAGTTATTTTGAGAATGAAACGAGAGACGTAAAAACCAATTATTTCCTAAATTACGTAGTTTTATATAAAAATGACAAATTAAACAGTCTTATGTCACCCCCCTTATTTCTTTAATTGACTTGATGCATTAAATGCATTGCATAAAGTTCTAAATTATCCGGTCATGTCTAAACTTTAGAAGAAAGAGGCAAAAGGATAAGTATGTAAACGATGAGTGACTGTTGTGAAACATAATTCAATACAAGAACCTCGATATACATCTGAAGGATGATTAATTTCTTCGAAGTTACCAAGAATTAACGGCCTATTCATTGCTTCCCAACTGACTATATCAAGCTCCGGATTACTTATGACATTATATAAACATTATCTTATGGAATTTTCGTATCGAACCTCAACTGTATGAAACCAATTCCGGGTATTAACTCAGCCCAGTTTGACATAAAGAAAATACACGATGACTTTTTTTATGTCCCTTAGCTCCTCTTTTCTAAAACTTCAACGAGTCTTCATCTGAATCACAAAATCTAATGGGGTGACCCTTGGCTATAAGTCCACCTTCCATCAATACTTCACGGAAACTAAATTGGAGAATAGTAGCAAAGAAATCAGTGCAACGTTTTTACAGCCTTGGGCCAAATAAGAGTTCGAATCCTGATCCAAATCCTTATTAGAAATACAAGGAAATAATCAACAAATTCAAGACATGTGTCTGGTCTTTTCTTTAAACCTTTAAAGGTAAGGAAAAATTTCATTTACTAATTATAATGATCTAATAAATTAGAAATATAACTACATAACTAAAAAGCTTTCCTTTGGCAGATGGTATAAATGCTCTATTTATCATAGTTGGGATGAAGAGCACCTGGTCCCTATTCAAACTGGACAGAGAAACGTGAAAAAAAACTAAAAACTAACTCTAATCACGATTAAAATTAGATTGAATTGTGTAATAATGTTAGAATAATTTATATATATATATATATATATATATATATATATATATATATATATATATATATATATATATATACATACATATACACATATATACATACATACATACATACAAACAATGAAAATGAGACCTCATCGCTAAGACATTGTTTATGTACATAGAGTAGTTCTAGGAAGATAAAGGCAAGAATGTTCTTGTAAAATATTACTCACTAGGTTAATAAAAGCAAACTGCTGTATACAAATAACCTACAGAATTTCTCATAATATACTACATATTTCCCCTTGTTTCAAATTTAAATAATCTAAATGTTAGATCCGTAATTTTCATAGCAATATTTCCTGAGTTGCACTACATAATTTTCTAGCTCTCAATAACAAAATTACATCATTAAGCTAATTGACGCAAGACTTCAGGCATAAAATAAGACATAATGAGCCAAACTTATTACACGATTACCAGGTTTCTGATAACTTTAGTAAAAAAGGCCTAAAGGTTTTGATACAATATTCAAGATATGTGACCTTTAACTTCAATCTTGATTACCTTTCGTAAATCATTATTTCGATCAAATACTCCCAATTACCAGAGCTAACTGATTTGTATAACACGGCATATCGGCTTTAATTTACTTCTTGTCTTCGTTTTCGGGATACATTCTACGGTCAAGATCATATGTTACAACAGAAAACATTTCCTATGAGAGAGAGAGAGAGAGAGAGAGAGAGAGAGAGAGAGAGAGAGAGAGAGAGAGAGAGAGAGAGAGAGTCATTTGATGAACAATCCTGTGGAGATAGCTAATGAAGATTAAAAGATGGTGGCTAGCATTTTTCTTTAATCCATACACAAATTTCACCATCGGTATGTTCCCAAGAAGAGCGTTCTAAGAAAGCCACTTTTCGGAAAAAAAAAAAATACAGAAATGGTACTAATGATATTTTTTTTTTTCCTGACATCATCCAATTTCCCCTCGGTTCATTGGCTAAGGATTCATTCGGCAGTGTAATCTAAGCCAGGGTTCCTACGTAAGAAATTTTTATGAGCGTTTTCCACTAACATCTATCATATATGGATGTAAGAGAAATTTCACTCATCAAAAAATATCTATTTTTCAATCTGAAGAGATCGTGAAGAATTACATTCACGTGGCAAAGAAAGAGAGAGAGAGAGAGAGAGAGAGAGAGAGAGAGAGAGAGAGAGAGAGAGAGAGAGAGAGAGAGTGTTTTTACTTTATTTCAATAACGACACAAGCTAGTGGATTCCGTAAACAAAGAAAATTCCTGTTATCGTGGTGGCAGATTATTATTATTATTATTATTATTACTTACTAAGCTACAACCCTAGTTGGAAAAGCAGTATGCTATAAGCCCAAGGGCTCCAACAGGGAAAATAGCTCAGTGCGGAAAGGAAAAAAGGAAAATAAAATATTCTAAGAAGAGTAACAACAATAAATATCTCCTATATAAACTATAAAAACTTTAACAAAACAAGAGGAAGAGAAATAAGATAGGAGTGTGTGCTCGAGTGTACCCTCAAGCAAGAGAACTCTAACCCAAGACAGTGAAAGGCCATGGTACAGAGGCTATGGCACTACCCAAGACTAGAGAACAGTGGTTTGATTTTGGAGTGTCCTTCTCCTAGAAGAGCTGCTTACCATAGCTAAAGAGTCTCTTCTACCCTTACCAAGAGGAAAGTGGCACTGAACAATTACAGTGCAGTAACCCCTTGGGTGATGAAGAATTGTTTGGTAATCTGTGTTGTCAGGTGTATGAGGATAGAGGAGAATATGTAAAGAATATGCCAGACTATTCAGTGTGTATGTAGGCAAAGGGAAAATGAACCGTAACCAGAGAGGAGGATCCAATGTAGTACTGTCTGGCCAGTCAAAAGACCCCATAACTCTCTAGCGGTAGTATCTCAACGGGTGGCTGGTGCCCTGGCCAACCTACTACCTATAAAGGTCTGAACATTATCTCGTTCAGTTTATTAGACTTCTTCATATCAACGGCAAAGTGGAATATTAAAATTATTTTTATTAGTAATGTTGTTGATTCCTGTTCTTATCAGTATTATTATCATTACTAAAAGATACTCTAGTTTATTTGTTTGTTTGACCAACATCGGCCTACTTATTACTGATTACCGCCCAATTTCCATAACTCTCATATTATCCAAAGTTTTTGAGCGTCTTCTGGCAAAACGTCTTAATAGGTTTGCTGAAGGTAATCATCTGTTCCCTAGTTTGAATTTGGGTTTCGTAAAGGCCTTGGAGCATGTGATGCCCTTCTTACATTCTCCAATGCTGTACAGAAATCCCTTAATTGTGGTCAGGAAGTTCGTATGATTGGCCTTGATTTTAGTGCTGCCTTTGACCGTGTTAATCACGAGGCCCTTGTTTTCAAACTCAAACAGTTAGGAGTGGGTGGGTCGTTTCTTAGCATTATTATTGACTTTTCAAGTAATAGACCTCAAAAAGTTGTTATTGATGGACACCATAGTGAGTATAGGAATGTGATATCCGGTGTTCCACAGGATAGTGTTCTTGGCCCATTACTTTTCATACTATATACACATGACATATGGTTTGGTCTAGAAAAAAAGCTTGTTGCATATGCAGATGATGCTACTCTCTTTGCATCAATTCAATCCCCTGAATGTAGATCTGGGGTTGGTGAATCCCTTAATAGAGATTTGGCTAAAATTAGTGCATGGTGCAAATAATGGGGTATGAAGTTGAATCCTAACGAAACTTAAAGTATGATTGTAAGTAGGCCAAGGACAATGGCTCCTCAACATTCGGATCTCAATATTGATAATGTTTATTTAAATTTGTATGACACTTTTAAAATTTTAGGTGTGATTCTCGACAGCAAATTTACTTTTGAGAAATATATTAGGTCTGTGTCTTTTTCAATTGCACAAAAAATTGGCTTATCGAGAAAGTCTTTTTAAGATTTTCGGTGATCAATCTATTCTGAAGAAGTGTTTTAATTCTTTCATTCTACCTTGTTTTGAGTATTGTTCTCCTGTCTTGTCTTCAGCTGCTGATTCTCATCTTAATTTGTTGGACACAGAAACTTACGGTCTATTAAATTTCTTATTCCTGGTCTAGATATTAATCTTTGGCACCGTCGTTCATTTAGTTCATTGTGCATGTTGCATAAGATTTTTCATAACTCTGACCATCCTTTACATTCAGATCTCCCTGGACAATTCTATCCTGTTCGTAATACTAGGCATGCAGTTAATTCCATCCTGAGGCTCAATACTACACAGTATTCTAGAAGTTTTATTTCAGCTGTTACCAAGTTGTGGAATGATCTTCCTAATCGGGTAGTTGAATCAGTAGAACTTCAAAAGTTCAAAGTTGGAGCAAATGTTTTTGTGTTGACCAGGCTGACATGAGTGTTTTTATAGTTTATATATGACATATCTGTTTTTGACGTTGTTATTAGTTTATATATGACATATCTATTTTGACGTTGTTACTGTTTTTAGAATGATTTATTGTTAATTTGTTCTCATCATTTATCTATTTCCTTATTTCCTTTCCTCACCGGGCTATATTTCCCTTAGGCTTATAGCATCTTGCTTTTTCAACTAGGGTTGTAGCTTGGCTAGTTATAATAATAATAATAATAATAATAATAATAATAATAATAATAATAATAATAATGAACTCCTCAAAATGGGAGAATATTCACGAATCATGAATTGATATTTTTTAAAACCCCAATAATCAAAACAGAAATTTTATGAATTCTATCTGCATATCCAACTCCCGTCTTGAATCCCTTTAATGTTTAAATCATGATGCATCCCATGCAGAATGATGGGTAACCTAATTGGTGTAAATTCAGATATCATATGTTTTTGGAGAAACTACAAATTGGGAGCGACACTTTTTTGAAACTCGGATAACAAAACGTCAGATACTAGAGGATTCCCACAAAAGGAATTTCCTCTGTAATCGTGAAGCTTATAAACTATCATACAAAATTACATAGGACTTTCTCATAGTTTTACTTATTCGGTTGAAATCAGACTTGGCGCCCTTATAGGAATGAAGCATTTAGCTCAAATTTTTGTTATAGGTGAAAAAAGCATTACTGGCCTATAAGGCTACTTTTAAAATGAATTTATATTATTCGAAA
>NC_090728.1:39458430-39478430 GCF_036898095.1 Palaemon carinicauda
CAGGAAAAATAACCCAGTGAGATAAGGAATCAAGGAAAAAGAAAGTATTTCAAGAACAGCAACAACAGTAAAATAAATATTTCCTATATAAAATATAAAAAAAACTTTAACAAAACTAGAGGAAGATAAATAAAATAGAATATTGTACCCGAGTGTAACCTCAAGCAAGAGAACGCCAACCCAAGAGACAGTGGAAAACCATGGTACAGAGGCTATGGCACTACCCAAGACTAGAGAACAATGGCTTGATTTTTTAAGTGTCCTCCTAGAAGAGCTATTTATCGTAGTTAAAGAGGAAAGTGGGCACTGAACAATTACAGTGCAGTAGTTAACACCTTGGGTGAAGAAGAATTGTTTGGTAATCTCAGTGTTGTCGGTTGTATGAGGAGCACGCTTTATTTTGTTTTATATTCTTATTGCATATATTGCGTTGTATTTCAATCTTCCCTTTTCATACTAATTGCCTAAGTCAATATTAAAAAACCATGGATTTTGAAATATGTAATACATGCTATTTTATTTCAACAGATAAAAATATTACAAGCTACCTCCTAATCGCTTGAAAAAAAAAAAAGGCTTCCCAAAGTGTGAATGCAAGCTTCGGTCATCTGCGTTATTTCACTTTAACCTTTTCGGTTGTTATTGATTATAAAGGTTTACAAGATGAACGGCAAACATATGGACTTAGCAAACTTTTAGTTACTGGGGAAAAGGGGAATTGTCTAACATACTAAAAAATCAAGGAACGCTGACATTCAATTTTACTAATCAGATGTAGCGCTTATTACGAGAGAAATATCTATATGATTTTGCCCTAATTCTTCTTAGCTGCTAAATCAATATATAATGACTGAACAAAAATATGCGAGGAGAAAACAATGGCAAAGAGCTGCATTCCCACATCTATCCACAAGTGGCAGTTAAGACATTTGACTAGATTTGCTCTTAAAATAGTACTGTAACATGAAATAAGTAATCTAACTAAATTCAGACTTTGATGAAAAAAGGTATTCGATTGCATATTTATGTGTATTTAATGAAAAGTTGTTATTTTATGGAATGGTGCCATTTTGATAACAATATTGATTCGTAGGTTCAAAAATCCAGCTATATTTCATTTTATATTTTTTCATTCTTTAGCTGCAGGGGCACTTTATAAAAAGTGCGAAAGCTCCTGAGTTTTTCGAAATATACAACGATATATGTATATATGGATTTTGTTCAGAATATATCTATCCATCTATCTCTCTATACAATAATATATATATATGTATATATATATATATATATATATATATATATATATATATACATATATATATATATATATATATATATATATATATATGTGTGTGTATATATATATACATATGTGTATATATATATATATATATATATATATGTATATATATATATATATATATATATATATATATATATACAGTATATATATAGGATTGGACTGGATTGGTAACAAGAAAATAGCGGACTTAGAGTATGCTGATGACTCTGTTCTTACTAGCAAATTGCCACTAGACTTGTGAAGCTTGCTTACCAGAATACATGGAGTTTGATGAAAGATTGAAAAAGCAAATCAAACAATGACTAGGTTAAGTAAAATTTGGAAATGAAATCGCCAGAAATTGCATACAAAAATCAGGCAATATATCAGTTTAGTAGATCAGTGTTACTGTAAGGACATGAATCGTGATATGACAATGAAACAATAGCCAACAGATTTTGTAGATTTGAGAACAAATCCCTCAGAAGGATATTGGGAGTTAAATGGCAGGACAGGATTAGCAATGACACTATAAGAGAGATTACTCGAGTGCCATATGTGGATGAGATCATGATGAGGGGTAAATGGAGATGGTTTGGGTATGCTCTTCGTACTCACCAAGAGAGATTAGTTCACCAAACTTTCAACTTGGTTCCACAACGCACTAGAAGAGTTGGAAGTGCAAGGCATACAGTGCATGGCTAAGGATTATGAAGCGAGAAGCAAGAGATGATGGATGGATGGAGAAATATTTTATCAAAAGCTCAAGATAGAGGCGACTAGCGAAATCTAACAGAGGTCCTTTGTGCCAATAGGCTTAGGAGAGGAGGATGATGATATATAGGCTACTTATACTGTATACGCTCATACATTTACATTTACATACAGTACATACATACATACATACATACATATATATACATATATATATATATATATATATATATATATATATATATATATATATATATATATATACGTAAATACTGTATACACTCAAACACACACACACATATATATACTGTATACACTTAGACATATATATACATATATATATATATATATATATATATATATATATATATATATATGTGTGTGTGTGTGTGTGTGTGTGTGTGGGTGTGTGTGTGATACGTGTGTATGTAAATTCCACTTGCGCTCTGTTCATTAGCTAATGATGTATGCAAGAGAGAAAGGATTTTATTCATAGACAATGATTACTCCCAATAACATTCACAAAAGAATAAAGGCATTGAAATTGTATAGATATTTTTCATAATAGTATTGTCAATATTCTATATGAGAGAGAGAGAGAGAGAGAGAGAGAGAGAGAGAGAGAGAGAGAGAGAGAGAGAGAGAGAGAGAGAGAGAGAGAGAGAGAGAGAGAATAATGAAATTTCAACTTTCATTCCACAATTTGGGTTTCGTTACGAAACAGACCGAATTAGATCAAAACATTTTCAGGATTTAATTTCCAAGATGCCAAAATTTCATTATGAAAATTGATTTGGCCGAGATACCCGAGGCAATTTGCCTTTCAATGAAATGAATTATGATCAGGAAACCATGAGATCCTTATTTCCAAGGTCGTCGAATATGAATTAAAATGGTATTGATAGCGGTACTAGTTCACCAGAATAAAGTTTTTAAAAGTATTTCTTTAATTACACTTTCACTGCTGCTTAGTAATGTTATGGACAATGTTCAAGCATACAAAAATACACGTTTCCATAAGAGAAATAAATGAATTACAACGTTAACATGAAAGGAAATTGCAGTGGCTCTCACTAACCCTGATTAAAATTCATTTTCATGAACTTCGTTGCTCGTTGCAAAGGTCAAGTGTTAGGCTCATGGCATGCAAGAGTTTATTCTCGTTAACTTTACTTTCCAGTCTGTTTTGTTATATTATTCTTGCCCCAAAGACATGGACATAGAAGCCAGAATAAACCTAATAGATTTTGCACGTCAATTTGTTTCTTCTAAATCCTACTAATTCTTGGTTTCTGTAATTTACATCATCACAGTGCTTCAGCCTTAAGCAGCCCTACACTGAACATAACATAATACAGTCTTGATTTTCAGAAGAACATTTCAGATTAGTCTAAAATAAAATATGGCTGTAAACGATGGAGTTCTTTAAATACATGACTTTTGGTACTATTCTCATCAAATGGAATCGTCTGGGCAATTTATTCATGACAGACTACCATATTTTATTCTCACTCATATCCAGAAACTATAGAGGTTTTTTCAATGTTTTGAATTTATTCACTTAACCCTAAAGACTATCATTATCATTACTATTGATACAAGAAGCAAAAGCAGCGGCAATAGTAGTAGTAATCGTAGTAGCATTAGTAGTGCTTGTAATAGTAATTATAACATAGTCGACAAACAAAAATATAGCAATAGGTTGTTTCAAAGTAGTACAACCAGGGGAACAGTTACACTTTTGTGACGGTTTAAGGTAGTGAAAAACATGATACTGCGCAATCAGGAATATGGTTGTTGGCGTTCTACAAGGCGAGTTGCTATCATCTATATTATTCTGAGTCCTTAGTCTTTAAACTACACTGATTTTGTATTTAGTCTTACTAAGATATGAAGATACATTTTCCTTAGGTCACAACGAGACTAATAACATGGATTTTAATCCAGTTAAACTATAAGCCACATCCGTAAAAAGAAAAGAAAAAAATCCTTGATTCAAATCTTTACAATATAGACAATATGTTATATTGCAACGCTTCTAAGTGTTTATTTCTGTTCAATAAAGGATGCTGAATTTTAGTATTATAATTTTCACCTTAATGACCGAATACTTTTGGAACATGTTTTTGTTATATGACAATGACAGTAATGGTAGCTAAGACGCTATTTCCGTCTGTTGGTGCATTTTAGGTAGACGAATATTCGTAAACCCAAGTCTGTGCAACAGCTTTTATGCCATAGAATTCTTCAACAACATGCATACATATGTACATATATATATACTGTATATATGTATGTATATATATATATATACATACATAATATACTTATATGTTATATGTGTGTGCATGTGTATATATATATATATATATATATATATATATATATATATATATATATATGTAGAGTATAATCAGCAAATTGGGCAAGGTAAGTGACTGGTGCAGCAGTTAATTCAAGCTTACGAGGACTGTGGGTCGTTAACAATCTACTATGAGATTCAGGGCCTCTGTAACACGGTTTTTTCGCAATATTTTTTTATCTATGAATTTCATAAATATAACGCTTATTCAGAATGCATTTTATATCTATACATAAATTTTGACTAGATTCTGCATTACGTAAGTTGAATAAATTTGGTACTTATAATGTAAAAGTGACGTTTTTTTAAGACGGGCCAACTTACTCAGAGAAAAGGTTTCGAACGCACTCGTTACGTAACCTATGACGGCATGTCTTCCCTCTTTCTCGATCGATGATTGGCTATACGTAACGAAGGCTATACCTCTGCCAACAATGACACAAAAGTTTAAATAAAAGCAAAGCAGTACACCTTTATGAACTCTGAAACCTCTCCACTGATAATTGTCCTAATGAACAAACCAACAAAATTTATTAATAAATACAAAAACACTTCGATTATTAGTCTAACTCCCAAATTAGGTTTCCCAAGAAATTACAGTCTACTTTTTATAGGTCACAATCAGATTGACAAGGTGTAGGGAATAGTTGGTAATTTTCAAAAACGTAGTAGACAAGCTTGATTTGATAACTGCTATACCCAATGTCAAGCAATTTTTATTTATTGTCTATCTACCTACCTATTTACTGAAAAAAAAAAATACCGTATTTTGGCTTTAAACCTTCACCAATAATTATCGTCAGAATGATGACTTCTTGAGGCTCCACCCACTTTGGCCTCGTTATAATTCAGGATAACACTGAAGGCTATCATGGGCATTGTTGGATTATAGAATTTGAATTCTGGCTATAAAAACTCAATTCTCGAGTAGTTGTAAGAAGTGCTAAATGATCCTCAAGGATCCCAGCAGTTGGCCTAAACGTTTAATTCATGTATACTACTGTTGCGGCACTACTGCTACAGTAGTATTACTACGATAGCACAGATACCCCACCCACATTTATGTATCGTTCCGCCATTCATAAAGTCTTTGTCATGTTTTTTCACTGTGCAATAAGCCATGGCCTCCTCAGAAATTAAGTTTAACATTAGATGATAGGTTATTTCATTAAGCTGACAAATTATGGCAACTGGGAATGTTATTGCCGATGTTGAAGCTAAAGATAAAGTATGGTATCATTCCTTCATTGCATTATCATCTTTACTACTATTTGTTTTGCTACATTTAGTAATTATTTTAAAGGATAAATGAATTATGTTCACTTTACTTCTATAAATTACCCTTAGATATACAAATAAAACTCCTAAAACTATTCATGATTTATTTACAAAATGCAGTCATGCCCAAAACATAGCCAACACGGTCGTACGGCCTAAGAAGAAGAAGAAAAAAAAATTATATCGGATGATCCGTTGGTCTGATGGAGATTTTAGCACAAAAATCTTATTTTAACAAAAATAGTTATATAAAGACTGTTTACATACAATCTCTCTCTCTTTCTCTCTCTCTCCCTTGGTGGCATAGTGAATAGTTAATGGAAATGTTCAAAAGCCTGAATGACATTACAAGTATTATAATCATGTTACGCTAAATACAAATCAGACCATAAACATTGGATTTAAACTAGAAACTGAATAATTACTTATTCAGGCTATAATAAATATGGCCACGGGCTTTCTCTTGACTGTATAAAATTGCAAGTCGTAAGACAAATGCAGTTTTGCAACCACGGGGGCAATTCCAAATCCTGTTAGCCATTCTTGACTGTTATGGGTTTCAGAGCCGATGGAACAAGGTGAATGGGTGTCTGGTGGATGGGCGGGGCAAAATTTTGTCAAAAGGTGTTTACATTGCTTACGTAATGAATGTTTTCGACTCTTGGCTCGTTATCACTGGCCATGGCGTAGGCTAGATCATTTTTACTCTATAAAAATTAAAACCATCGGGTTTAGGTTATTGATAATGCTGACAAAATTTGTGTGTGGTTGTAAAATATACATATGTCAACTTTCAGCTACATCCGATGCTTTGATAAGGAGCAAAGTCCAAAAAACCGTGTTACAGAAGCCCTGAATCTCATAGTAGCTCTCACTAATGTGTATTACGGATGCTTAGGTCGAAAAGGTCGAAGGCGTTGACATGAATTGTTTGCGTAGTATACGTAGTTTTAAAAGGAATGAAAAGTTAAGAAATATAAAGATATACCGAAGAGGTGGTATGGAGGTAACCATAAGTAAAGAGATAGAACAGGGTACTTTAAGATAGCTCAGTCATGTGGAAATAATGGACAACGTGGCAGTGAAAAAATTGTACAATTCCGTAGTGATGGAAGGTATAATGATAGAGAAGAATGTGAAGGAGTTGTGTAGATGATGTGAAATATTTATTGGAAAGAGAGGGTTTAATATCCACGAAAAGAACGATAGTGTATAAGATAGGGTTGGATGGCGCAATGTGTGTGAGATGTCTCTACACGCTTCTGATAAGCATTTCGTGTCGTTGCATGATAGAGTGTTTTGGAAGTTTTCCTAATCAGGGGACTCATCCCCCCCCCCTTTTTTTTATAGATCTCACGGGGCAAAGGCGAATATAGATTTAGAAGCTAGAGGATGAGTTTCCCAGCGAAATTTTTCTTCTATTATGGGCCCCATACTAGGGGGAAATGGCTTAAAATTATAACACGCGCACACATATATTATTATCATTATCATTATTATTACTAGCCAAACTACAACCTTAGTTGGATAAGCAAGATGCTATAAGCCCAAGGGCTCCAACAGAGAAAAATAGCCCAGTGAGGAAAGCAAACAAGGAAATAAATAAACGATATAAGAAGTAACAAAAAATTAAAATAAAACATTTAAAATATATTAACAGCATTAAAACATATAATTCATATATAACTGTAAAAAGACTTATGTCAGCTTGTTCAAAATAAAAACCCTCTGCAGCAACTTTGAACTTTTGAAGCTCTGCTGATTCAACTACCAGATTAGGAAAATCATTTCACAACTTGGTCACAGCTGAAATAAAACTTCTGGAATACTGTGTAGTATTGAGCCTCATGATGGAGAAACCCTGACTATGAGAATTAACTGCATGCCTAGTATTACGAATAAGATGTAGCCTAACTGTCTTGGAAGATCTGAATGTAAACAATGGTCAGAATTATGAAAAATCTTATGCAATATGCACAACGAACTAATTGAACGACGGTGCCAAAGATTAATATCTAGATCAGGAATAAGAAATTTAAAAGACCGTAAGTTCCTCTCCAACAAATTAAGATGAGAATCAGTAGCTGAAGACCAGACAGAACACCAAATATCACATTTCTATACTCACTATGGTGACTATCAACACAACCTCTTTCAGATCTATTATATACAAACTCAATAATAATGCTCAGGAACATATTTATATAAATGAGCTGATACTATAAATGATAATAATATATTAAACATAATAAAAAATCATTACAATTTTCTTTATCAAATTTAAACATCATAAAACTCAAAACGAAACAGGGAAGATAATCAATGCGGTCAGTCATATAGAAAAACTCTAAAACTTCAAACCATATTTAGAGGTAGAACCATAAGCATGAATATATTCTGGACAAACCTTTGCGTTTGGTTTTAAAATTGTCAGAATCATTGTTTCTTCTAAAAACCGCTATTGTAAAGCCAATGTATTTCCATAAGCATTGTAAGGTATCGTTAAAAGAAGAAAACTCGTATAACTATTAATCTGGAATAACATTGAAAGCGGGACGTTCAATTGGCTGAGAATTGTTCGATTTCTTGAATAAGGGTTGGAAACGTCCCGGCCTGGTAATGGATAGTTTCTATAGTCCATTTCTTTTATCGAGGAAGATTTGCACCGACTCGCAGCGGTGCCCTTTTAGCTCGGAAAAGTTTCCTGATCGCTGATTGGTTAGAATTATCTCGTCCAACCAATCAGCGATCAGGAAACTTTTCAGAGCTAAAAGGGCACCGCTGTGAGTCGGTGCAAATATGGCTCGCTAAAAGAAAGGGACTATAGTAATGTCTACAACCTCACCATCCCTGTGAGCAGGGGAAGGGGGGGGGGAGATAATACTACTTGCCGAGTCATCAGCAGCCATTTCCTGACCTTCCCTAGTACTACGTTGATGGAGAGGGGTCTTGGCCAATGACCAATGTGTATTATGGTTAGTCTCAAGGACATTATACTGTCCCTTGCCTTTGTCATTCATGAGCAACCTTTAATAAAAGGACTGTGACATTTTGATATTCATATATACAATACAACACAATTTTTTTCTTGTAATTACAGGATTGATTGATGATCTTTAAAGTATGCGAAAGTTTAATCTATTACCTGTTAACAGTGTTAAGCTCTGAAGCTATGCAAGCTATATTTATTTCTAAACTCTCAAACGTTAAAAGATCTTAATGCTGTTGCACCTAGGCTATTCATGAATGCGTTGGACCGAGGTTAAACTCTTAAGTCAACAGAGGTTAATGGACATAAATTAGCTAGCAAACTTGTGTCATGGCTTTCAAAGGTTTTATAAACTTTCCAGGCCAATTCATCGTGGACGCTCAGAACAACATAATACGAAAAACAACTCTAAAACTAATTCGTCTTGTTTTTTTGGAGAAACTACTGTGGAAACAATTTAAATTAGTTATCCTTTCTTGGGAAAAGAATTGGAGTTCCTACGTCATTCGTGAATTGGTCTTACTACGCTATTGCTCCTTAAACAGCAAAATTCAAAACATACTCATTTTGTTATTAGGAATATAAAAGTTTTATAATAAAACTATCCTTTATTTGAAAGCCACAGTGATGTTATCAATATGAGAGAGAGAGAGAGAGAGAGAGAGAGAGAGAGAGAGAGAGAGAGAGAGAGAGAGAGAGAGAGAGATATTATAATGCTCCAAGCAGCACTTCTTAGTATTTCCTCAGTGACCGGATCATATCCTTATTGGATTTAATAGGATTCGAGAATATTATGATGGGCAGAGATTGGATAAGATAACGACAATGAATGGTTGAGAGAGAGAGCCTTAGTACCAGTTTGTCCAACCAAAAGACTAAATAAACTGAAAAGTCATTGTATGTTTCAATGTTATGCATAACAAACGGGTACTAAAAAGATGGAAGAATACGACAATGCACACCGGATACTCAAATAAAAGAAACTATGCGGAAATAAGGAGAAAACAAAGAAAACAGTGATAGGAAATAAATCCTTTTACGATTAAAACATGGTCACTGACAAGCGGTCAGTGAAATCATGAACTTAGTCTCAGTATTAAAAAAGACGATAAAACAATTTTGCCAAAAAAATCAATATACAACTAGAACAGCAATTAAAACCTAATATATATATATATATATATATATATATATATATATATATATATATATATATATATATATATATATATATATATATGTAGATACATATATATATATATATAAATATATATATATATATATATATATATATATATATATATATATATATATATATATATGCCTCTGACATATCCTTCCACTTGCGTCTGTTTATGGTCTTTCTACGCCAGTTCACATCCGTAAACTTTTTTAGTTCGTCAATCCATTGTTTTCTCTTCCTTCCCGTGCTTCTTTTGAAATATGTAGAAACCCAATCAGTTTTGCTTAATGTTCGTCTATTATCTGTCACTCTCATTATATGTCCTGCCTATGGCCATAACTTTTTCCTTCATGTTGTTTAAGCTCTACTTTATTTTGCTCTTTTATCCTTCATGTCTTTATTTTTCTGTCACTTGGTATAATTCCAATCATTATTCCTTGTATAACTCATTGGGTTGTACCTAGATTCTGTATCGTAGTGTTATTCCCAGTTAATATATATATATATATATATATATATATATATATATATATATATGAATGTATATATATATATATATATATATATATATATATATATATATATATATACATACATTCATATATATATATATATATATATATATACACATACATATATATATATATATATATATATATATATTAATATAAGTTATTGTTGATAAACATTTTAGTCCCGCTTTACAACACTAGAGTAATAGCCCAATATCATTATTGTCGCGTCAGACTCATTGACCCCTCAAAACCCATTCATCTCAAGGATACCTCTAAGTTATTGATGAAACTCTTTTGCCTCATATAAACCATTGTATAGTTAAGTGTCATGGTAATTCATAATAGAAAACAAAGATATCAATATTATAGTCTGCTAACGAACATAATACTCGCTTACCTTTTCAGCTTTTGAGGGTTTTCACCGAAAGATTAAAAATAAGTTTATGAAATATAGTTCATTAATTCAACACATAAAGAGGACTCGTTCGTTTCTTTTCTTTCAAAACTGGGAATGAAGGTTTTGGGTAACACTGGAATCGCCGGAAACGAAAGCAAAAATTATACGCTTTAAAAACTGCCGGTTGATTGTTGCTAGTTGAAAAAAAAGTCAGCAATTAACGTATTTTTACTAGGGGCTAATTAGAGCCTCTTTGACAATAATATCCATCACTCATTAACCTGTTGACAACAGATTACACTTTTATCTATTCTAAATATCAACTTAAGCAAGCAGATCGATGGAAGAGTTTAAATTAGCGCTCACTTCAGAAAATGTATTATTTTGTTCTTCTGTTCAGTGATGCTTGAACGGATTCGTATCACCCTAAAGCAGACTAAAGCACAAAAATTTGCAAATGGAGAGAGAGAGAGAGAGAGAGAGAGAGAGAGAGAGAGAGAGAGAGAGAGAGAGAGAGAGAGAGAGAGAGAGAGAGAGAGTATAAGCATTGATTGTCTTTCTGTATAAATAGTTGTGGAAGACTATATGACCAGATTGGTAATATGAACTATTGATTGAAAGTACTTCCATAGTTTGACTTACGGAACCATAAGTTTTCAAAGAATATACCTCTCCTATTTCACTGGATTTTAACCACTTTTATTTCCTTCTTGTTTCTATTGCGTAAATTCACCTTCAAGAAATACAAGCCTCAGAACTGCATTATGACTTTTGAAAATGAGAACGATTTGCATAAAAAGCAGATAAATTAATTGATTATTAGAGAATACATAAATAGATATTCACTAAGTTCCATCATTAGTTGAGACCAAGTCATATTCATACACAGCTCAGATTTTGATGAAGAATTAAGTCTATATTCCTCTTTTTGTTAGGAAGTTTGATTAGGTTTATATTAAACGGAAAGACGTGGAAATTCATACCCTTTCCCTAATTGAATACAGTACGGAGTTTAACTCTTGGGATACGTATAATCAATAGCATAGTTTTTTGCCTACCTATCTTTTTTTATATAAGAACGTTTGCGTTTTAGCTACACGAAAAAAAGTAATATTTTGTTTATTGTCAAAAAATGTTTTAGTGACGGAGAATTTTCCATCTGTTGTGGTCAAGAAGTATTTATGTTCGATAGAGATAACTAGAGAGTATCCCGATAGCGCATTCCTTTACTAAATGCAACCTTGAGGAAAACGATTAATTTAGCAAATAAATAATTGTAGATGTTCTCATCCACATGGCGTATTACAGGCCGAGAATAGTTACTTCACCTACTTCCATGGTGGTTGAATGTAATATTCATTAAATTAGTTTGTGGATATCAATATTATTTGTTAAATGGAAGTCCCGAGTGCTGAGGGTATAATTTTTTTTAGACAGAAAAAAAAAAAAAAAAAAAAAAAAAAAAGTGGATATAGAAATAGATTCTAGATCCAGTTTCAGGTTTAAATTCACTAACATAGATGATGAAATCATCCGTCTCGCATCTCTTATCAATCGAGAAAATGAATTATAATCAATGCATAATTTCTTCAAATATTATCGCTGCAAACATATGCGAACACAGCTTAATACAAAACTTTCCCGTAACTTCGCCTTTTGAAGTAGCCATCCTTTACTATAAGTTAATGTCTCAAAGGTCGCTCAACTTCTCAAGTTATTTTGGAAATTTTATCATAAACTGTGAAACGTACTGTCTACACAAAGGCGATGGCTCAGTATGACTACATATCATCCAATACCTAAGCCGCATTTTTTTCAAAATTACGATTTACCAGGTTAGAGAGAGAGAGAGAGAGAGAGAGAGAGAGAGAGAGAGAGAGAGAGAGAGAGAGAGAGAGAGAGAGAGAGAGCAATAAAAGAATTTTTAACAAATCTTGACTGCCTCTTCTTCAAGGTTATGTTATGTAGAAAATTACGACAAATGTACTTGAGCGTTTCATGTACACACGCTGGATAAAAGTTATCAAGTGTTGAGATCTAAGAGATTTATGTAAACTGAAAGGATAACTTTTGAGCAACCTTACAAAGCAACTGTTGGACTATGATTGTTTCGTCGAGTGTTTAAACAGCACTTTAAAACATACTCGGCATGGTAGAATTTGTGACCAAATAGAAAATGTATTATAAGGAACAAAGCTGATAAAGAATGCTCGAAGGAGTGAAAAACTCCCAGAAAGTTTTCAACAATGGGAAAACTGCGCCTGGATCTGCTTCACCTAACTATTTAGTTTCTTTTTCTTAATAGTTATGCACCTAGAAAGCAAACAAATATTGTGAGCAGTACCTCAGGATGACATGTTCCAAGAGGAAGAGTGTGCAAACACTGCTTAGACTGATAGTTCCTCGGGAGTCGTTAACTGTTGCTTTCAAAATTATTTCTAATATGCTTGCCGGTGTCTAGGCTTTATTAAGATATGGAGATCCATTTAATCCACGAAAATCATCTTTTTACTGATAATCATTTTCATTACTTGAAGACAATCCTGCTCTAGCTATCATGGCACTAAGAGGTCCTTTCAGAGTTCTTTTAGATGTAAATAAGCTTCTATCACATAATACATTACATGAAGCTAATAAAGCTAATACTATGAGTTCTTTGGTCTTATAGCAACTAATACTATGAGTTCTTTGGTCTTATAGCAACTAATACTATGAGTTCTTTGGTCTTATAGCAACTAATACTATGAGCTCTTTGGGCTTTGGGCTTTGGGCTTGTAGCAACTACACGTATATTATTCCCTTCAATAGCTGCATAAATTGTTAGCACCACGAAACTTTGGAAATGTCCATGACACATTACATAGAACATGAAAAACATAATATTGATGACAATTGTAAGGCTTGGTAGCAAAGCGTTAGATACCATTATTATTATTATTATTATTATTATTATTATTATTATTATTACTTGCTAAACTACAGGCCTAGTTGGAAAAGCGGGATGCTATAAGCCCAAGGGCCCCAACAGGGAAAATACCCCATTGAGGAAATGAAATAAAGAAAAATTACAAGAAGTTTAAGAACAATAACATAAAAATAAATCCTTCATATATAAATTATAAAAACTTCAAAATAACAAGAGGATAAAATCTTCAAAATAATAAGAGGAAGAGAAACAAGATAGAATAGTGTACCCAAGTGTACCCTCAAGCAAGAGATCTCTAACCCAAGACAGTGGAAGACCATGGTATTGAAGCTATGGCACTACCCAAGACTAGAGAAAAATAATTTGATTTTGGAGTGGTAGATGACTTGACGATTACTTTTTTCCACATCTAAAATTAGAAGTTGTGTCAAATTGGATGTTTCTAAGCCAAATAAGAGAAGGAAAGTATTTCTCTTACGCTTCAGCAGAACACTGGGAAATAAAGTGATCAAAGACAATGGGGACACCAGGCAGCACAGGTGAGGAGGGACTAAATACTAAGGGAAGCCTTAGACTCAACCCTTTTTTAGGAAAATAATACGTTGGAAAAAGCAAAACCAATAAATATGGAAATACCTTATAGTATGTAAACAGGGTTTAGAAGCTAATTTATATGTTCTAACGTTCTAATTATCTAATGCTGGTTGAGATAAAATTAAATTGTGAATTACAGCTTCTTAAAAAATAGAGATATATTAGGAAAAATAAGAATATAATATGGCGTACATAAACTGAATTTAGTTCCCAAGAAGATATCCCTATAAAGTCAAGAAACAATATATAGAAAATAAAAATGAATCCAAATATAATTACTGGAAGAGAAGGGCAATGAATCTTTTAGAGGTTTAGATATCAAAAAATAATAATTTAACACATCCTGCAAAACTTCAGAAAAACATCAGTTACACCAAAAGGGTTATCAGTGCATTTTACCTTGGCTTAGCTATGTCGGCAAGGTAAAGACTAATAAGGGTGACTAATAAGGGTAATTTAGTAACAGCAGAAGTAAACTGAATAATATGGTACATTGTTAGATCGTTAACTTTTGCTTATGATGGATCAACCAGTTCCTTTTCTAATGTTTCTGTTTTTAAGACGTAAACAACAACAAAGGAAAGTTGCAAATTTTCTGCAACAACTGCAGTTTATTAAGCTACAAAGATATGCAATCAAGACTGGTGTACTGCTCGTGTCCAATGATGTAAGGTAGTGTTATTATACAATAACTGGGAGCAGATGAAATTAGAGAAAAACACAGTTGAAAAATCAGGGCATTGGAGTTGCAGGCAAAATGATTAGTCAAGAAACGAAAGACAAGATACAGATTTATTAAAAAGAGGAAGGATCGGAATGTCTTGCAACTGGATTTTTTTTCTTCGAAGTAAAGAAGCAGAAAAGTTTTCACATATTTAAAATGAGCATCATTAACAGGAAAAAACATGAAGAAACACTCTCAATCTAATTATGGGATGAAATAGTCGCTGAAATTACTAAACCTGGGATATGCCTCCATAACATTTCAAGCATGCAGAGACAAAAGTTCAGGTCAACATTTGATATTAAGATTAAGAATCTATTTAACTAAGTCAGTATTCGAACATGACTCAGCAAGATAATATATTACGAAAATCAAGAAGTAATAGTTCACTGTATTGTTGCAGTTATATTTCCATAGATGAAAATGCTACTTTCTTCACTTTTCCATCTAGTAAAAGAGATAAAAGCAATTTTTGAGAGGAATCGTGGAAATGATGATATAAATATACAAATTGACACACCTATTCTCAAAGTGATACTAAACAAATCTGGCCATTTGGCTAATTGAAAATCCAAGGTGGCATTCATTTCTCAAAATGGCTGTCAAATTAATCGGGCAAAGCGGATTTTTACTTAGAAGCATTTGCAATTGTCCGATTTGCACTATCTAGACGGGGATTCCTATGTTTTCAAGCCAACTGAAGTAGATCTTAATGCTTATAAAGCAAAATGACATATTTTTCCAGATTTTTTTTTAAGATGGCATCCAGATTGTCCGTTTTTCATTTCGCCAGCTTTGTATCGCAATGTTCAAACCATTCCACTGGTCCCCCAGCTGCTACTGCTCACATACACAAGATTGATGTGCAGGGCAATGCTGATCGTAAGCACTTGCATCTTCCTTTGCACCCTATCTACAAAACTTTGTCAGTTGACGACGGCTTGCTGCAGTAGTGTGTCCAACATATCTGCCAATTCTTTCCTTACTGTAA
Organism: Palaemon carinicauda; assembly: GCF_036898095.1. Classification (NCBI taxonomy): domain Eukaryota; kingdom Metazoa; phylum Arthropoda; class Malacostraca; order Decapoda; family Palaemonidae; genus Palaemon; species Palaemon carinicauda. The sequence goes on from NC_090728.1 coordinate 39,474,386, forward strand.
CTAACCACCATTCAACAGGACTGCTCGTATCTGAACTGGAGACGGATGCCTGGGCCCAGTTGATAACAGCCTGATAGTCCACATGCTTTACGTGTTCTCTGAAAGCTGCATGTGTTATTGAAATTAAATTTTATGTCCTCTGCTAGCAGGCAAAGACATTTAATCTTGCTTCATCCACAATAGCAGCTGCGCTTGATCTGTTGTACATTCAGACAACGGATCTCTCCAGCCTCTGCAGGTCAAGATCATTAATCAATGTGAGACGCAGGCCGAGATTAATGAATATTTCAGAAACATCATGAAATACGTTCCAAATCTACCATGCGTATTTCTTCCTCTTCCCATGGAAGGCAGACACAACATCATACCCAGTGAACATGTGAAAGTAAGGATCCCTCTAGCTTTCTCAAGCCCTATAGCATAAACTACCTCATGAATTGGAATCCATCAAATCTTGGCTCATTGACCAAAGGCAATCCACATTTTTTCCAGACCTATTTCCATTAAGGATGGCAGTATGTCTGTTCCATTGGCTTAAATGATAATAGACTTTCTCCCATCAGTTGCTCCATCCCTATTGTGTACAAATATTCCAGTTTAAACTTTCTCATTACAACATGGAGACGCTGCATCCAAAGGCTTTATTGTGCTGCTAATGGCCTTTTCTCCTTTTGTGATGATGACTGTACTTGTTTTCTCTGCTTCAAACATCTTTGCTAAGAAGTGAAACAGCTCAGTCTTGTTGCTCGAATCACGAAGGAAGCTTCACCAATTACCTGGTGCCTTACTCTTTCATAACATTCTTGTTCTGCTTCTTTTTCCCCTTTTCGACCTCATCTTGGATTTCAGACTTGGCTTCTTGTATATATCATTGACTCGTGCTTGGCACCATGGTATTCCACATTTGAGATGATGTCTTCTTTGGCATGGTCGTAAAAATAATGTCTTTGACATACGCGGAGGTAAGGCTTTGATAAGAGCTTATCCATTAATGATGATTGCATATACCTTTGGTTATCTGTCAGGGATGCTCACTTGTACTTCAACCAAGACTACTTTTCTTTCAATTGTGACAAGATCGACTGTGGTACTGGTAAGGATTGGCTTGCTACTGGAGGAGGAGTGTGGTTTTGCATGATGTATGCTAGTTGATTATTGTTACATGCTTCTGGAAGTTCTGGTTCTTTCTTAACTTTCATTTCTGATTCCAGTTTTACAAAATCACGTTCATCGCCAGGATTTTCAGTGCTTGGGTGTATGAAAATGGACAGACATGTACCTAGGACATTAGATCTTTCATACCTCCTGCAATAGACAGCGCTTTGTCAATTCAGTGTTCGATAATATTCCAGTAAAACTAGCATCCATGGTCTGTAAGATGTTCAGGGCCGGGGGTTTAACTTTTTACCACCTGTACATGTATGATAAATACCTTCCTTTATGGCATAAAAGTGGGTTCTTGCACCTAATCCGATCCTTCATCCAGTGTCATAAGTCCCTTGCGATCCGTAAACCAACCAGATAACTAAAAATCCATTATCCTTGGGTCGGCTCTCTGACACAAGTAGTCTATTGAGGTGTGGCTGCCTATCTGATTTTAGCTAAGCTGGGCAGCATTCGGGATACTAGCAGGTGGTTGCAATATAATGTCAACAAACATTTCCTACTAAGCTGACACTGAACTCTATCCGGAGTTCTACAGCAGCGAAGTCACTGATGTGCCATGCTGGTGTTTGGCAATCATTTCTTCAAGATCATCAAATTTAATCACTTGAAAGTTTTGCAGCTAAACGTACTCTGTCTCATGCGGAGACCTTTGTCTAGTTTAGCCCGCTACCCAACGCGGTTTACTACATGTATTAGTGTGCTACTGTTATTAACACACATTGAGTATGTGTTGTTTGAGATGTTGAGTCTTGAAATAAAGTTCATCATTGTAACTTTGAAATGGTTTATTTTCTAAAAACAACAGTGTTAAACATCTCCATCACAGGAGTGTAGCTGGTTTGGTCGGATGACCAATTCAGGTGAAGTATAGATATGAACTGCCTAAATTATCGATATCACAGATATCGTATGTTTAGTTGTCTCAGCATTTAAACACAATATGTAAACTTTACATTCGTCTCGGAAGACACCTGCATCCGGTGACGACACAATCTTTCACACGGTATGCATTTGTGTTGATGGTTCAGAAAAATGTTACATTGCCGAGGGATGCAAAATACATCCTGTTATGATTTTATCCGACTACAGCAAATCTCCCGCTAGCATCTTCATCCACAATGACATATTACGTCATGTGTTTTAAACATGTAATAACTAACTATTTCATTTATTACACATGTCTGCAATGAGAAAATTATTGAGAAAGTGTGTTTCGGAGTGCTTTACAAACAATAAAATCTTGACACACACACACACATACACACACACACACACACACACACACACATATATATATATATATATATATATATATATATATATATATATATATATATATATACATATATACATATATATATATATACATATATATATATATATATGTATATATATATATATATATATATATATACACACACATATATATATATATATATATATATATATATATATATATATATATATATATATATATATTGCGTAAAAATCACAGGAAAACGTGATGCTCAGATGCAGAAGAACCACAGGGAAAATGAAAATACGAAATATACGCTTACGTCCTGACTAGTTTCGTGATACTTCTTCAGAGGACTGATTTATTGAGAGAGGTTTCTTTACATTTTATAGGGAAAGCAAACGTACGAACATACATATAGAGATTTAGAGAACAATGACACTCCCTTACCAGCTACCTGGGTCAAGTGGGCAGAGTCCCCAAGCTCATTAGACACCTGCTAAAAAGGGTCATTTCTAGTGGCAGGTAAATTCTTGTTTTATTTTTACTTTCAGTACAGTTTATTTATATGAAAACACGGTAGCCCTATCTATATAAATACATAAGTAAAACATACACATACATACATAATTATATATATATATATATATATATATATATATATATATATATACACATACACACATACATACATATACATATACACACATACATACATATACATACATATATATACACATACACACATATACCCATATACATATGTATATATACATTTATATACATACAACATTAATATCATAAACATATAATCATGTATATACCAATACCTATATCTAGCATAACACTATATAGTGCCAATATACTTATGCGTACTATATAAAATAATTGTACCTTTTAATGAATGGTAGCTTAGGTCTAAATATTAATTTTATAGCGACGTTAATTATTCACAATACATTCAATTCTACATTAAGTGGTTAATGTTTTTTTTATATAGCTTACAAATCTCTTTACATATAAAGGCGTCGAGTTTATACATTCCATGACCAATATTCAAGTTGTTTTCAAAGGTTTCCTTTATGAAACTGGACTCTATGATGTTTCTTTCCACTAAGTTATTTGAATGAACCAATTTCTTTGCACCTGACCAATTAATGGTGTGATTTTTATCTCTAACGTGAGCAAAGAGTGCATTATTATCTTGAGCATACCTGACATTTTTCTTATGTTGTTCAATTCTCTTTTCTAGGGCTTTACCAGTTTGACCAATATAGTATTTTTCTCAAGCATTGCATGGAATACGATATAAACATCCCTTGGTAATGTCAGGAGAATTCTTTATTAAGGCTCTTTTTATTGTATTTTTACTCTTAAATGCTACATTTACATTGAAGTTTTTCAACAGTTGGGGAATTTCTTTAAAAGAATTACAATAAGGTAGTACAAGTAAATTTTGTGTGTTGTAGTTTTTTCTGTTATCATTACCGAAAAAAGTCTTTTTTGCTGTTCTTAGGGCATCATCTATCACAATTTCAGGATACTTTAGATTTTTACCTATTGCTCTAATCCCATTTATTTCGTCATCAATATATTCAGGGTTGCAGACTCGAAATGCTCTTAAAAACATAGAAGTAAATA
>NC_090728.1:39483430-39488430 GCF_036898095.1 Palaemon carinicauda
CACCTAGCACTGTATATATATATATATATATATATATATATATATATATATATATATATATATATATATATATATATATATATACGTAAGTGTGATTATATAAGTACAATTTTACAAGATAAAAATAATCAGCCCAGGTAAGAAAAAAAAATAAATAGAAATAACACTTTCAAGTCCTTTATAAATTACTTTAGGCCGTTAGAAAGCAAGATTTCCTGTAACATGTAACTCAGGTTAAACTGTTATATATGTGAAGATATCTAAGAATTGAAAATCTGGAAATTCACAGAGGGTCTGGTAGTTTTTTATCGTGAAATATTCAAACGAATGTCAGGGGACACATGTATTGTGTTATCAGATCTGGGCATAACAAACTTATGATATCCAGTCAGTGGTGTTTACTTGACCACGGTGTATTTTCTTATGATTTTATGTTGGCGTTTCGGATGGGGAATGGGGAAGTGTCAGTGATACAGGTGGCGCTACGGAACTGGAGTTCCTGGTTTGGTCTTATAGTGTTGTTCAATTTCAGTGTATTTCGATATTGTAAAAATCATTCAAAGAAGGAATTAGAGAAGAATTTAAATAATATTAAAAGGATAAATCACTGAATAATAATAATAAAAATAATAACAATAATAATAGCAACAACAACAACAACAACAACAATAATAATAATAATACTAATAATAATAACAATAATAATAATAAAAGTAACATGCGCTCAACTTTACCTTTCAGGAGACACCCGTATGAGTAATAACCATCAACGAAATTCTCATGCTAAAAGTATAATGAGTGGGGACGAACAATAATCAAAATGAGAGAGAGAGAGAGAGAGAGAGAGAGAGAGAGAGAGAGAGAGAGAGAGAGAGAGACTTATGACACTAGTCATGGTGCTTAAATTTCACATTTTAGCTACAATGTGTATTAATTTTATTTATAGCTTTATATTTATATTTCTATGTTCAAAACATCCAATTTCTATTACCTGGCATTTGTACGACAGATATTCCAATGGTAAGCAGATTAGTGAGACGAATTTATTACATGCAATAGTCATACTGTATTATTTTCTCACTATACTGTATTTTAGAGTAGCAGATATTACCGCTTGAACATTAATTTATCTAATTATTACGGTATATTTCACAAAACTGCGCATTTGATATTAAACAATATTGCTGATTGATATCCAATGATCCGTCCAATCAAAGCATTTAGATACATACTTCTTAAATTCTATATAATACAAAAGTTTTTAAATAATATGATTTACCCCATAAATTTCAATCCATTTGCAAAGAAAAATTCTTTAACAAATAGATAATCAAAAAAACTTGATTATTAAAAATTAGAGATAATGGGGATGAACACGGTTCCATAAAAAAAAAAAAAACCTGAAAATATTAGCTATTTCTAAGCAATATATAGTAAGGATGAGTCTCCAATAGACTTGACAAGAATTAATGCATTCACCCATTCTCGTTACAAATTCTTTGATAATAAAAAGGAAAAAGGTAGCTTTCGATTTGCATGAATTCTTCGGCATAAGAAATAAAAGACCTATTGCTTTTAAAATCACAATCCATTGACTCGTCGTTCGACAATATATATATATATATATATATATATATATATATATATATATATATATATATATATATATATATATATATATATATATATAAATTCACGAGCGAAAAGTGCGTTTGCCCATACATTAAACTGGTTTAAGGTTTAAAGACCGGTCATGAATGGCAGAGGCAAGGGACAGTGACATTGCCCTAGAGACTGATCATATATACATATGATCAGCGCCCAAGCGCTATTTTCACCTCACTTAGTGTTTGTAACATATCAAAACAACTTGCTATTCAGATTGGTATTTCTATCGCATTTTTTCGGCCTCTCGCCGTTTAACTTGACTTTTCTACTATTATTGTTCTTAAAACATTTTTCTTTGATTGTTTATTACGTCTCTTGTAGTTTGTTTAATTCCTTGTTTTCTTTCCTCACAGGACTATTTTTCCCTGCTGGAGCCCTTCGGCTTATAACATCTTGCTCTTCCAACTAGGGTTATAGCTTAGCTTATAATAATAATAATAATAATAATAATAATAATAATAATAATAATAATAATAATAATAATAACGAAAATGAAAATAATAATAATATTAATAATAAATAATAATAATGACAATAATAATAATTAGGGGTAATTTTATAAATATCAATACAAAATTCATGCTTGCAAACAAAGCCAAACTTGATCAGTTTATTATTCAAGTACTCATGTAACTGAGCATTTCGATTGTTTTCCTTTATTTTTGTACATAATTTGCCAATTATTGCGATTATGTTACGCCTGTATACTTTATCTATATTGTTCTGTAGGTTCTCTTAAAAAAAAAAAATATTCTACAAGAGATATTCTCACCGATTGCTCCATACGCTAATTCAAACAAGCTTTGTTTTTCGGAATAAAAGTATCCTACTATTATGAGTGACCTATCTCTTCAACTAAGACAACCTTATGTTGGTGGTTCACTTCATCGTTACACCACTACAGCAAAGACTTATTATTATTTACAATCTATATTGACCATTTACATGCCCCTTGAACGCTGTTGCATGTAATTTATGCAGGTCGAATTATTTCACTTGTTCTCTTGCATATGGTAAGCAGCTCTTCTAGGAGAAGGACACTCCAAAAACAAACCATTGTTCTCTAGTCTTGGGTAGTGCCATAGCCTCTGTACCATGGTCTTCCACTATCATGGGTTAGAGTTCTCTAGCTTGAGGGTACACTCGGGCACACTATTCTATTTAATTTCTCTTCCTCTTGTTTTGTTAAACATTTTATAGTTTATATAGGAGATAATTATTTGATATTCTTAAAATATTTATTTTTTCCTTTTTCCTTTCCTCACTGGGCTATTTTCCCTGATGGAGCCCCTGGGCTTATAGCATTCTGCTTTTTCAACTAGGGGTGTAGCTTAGCAATATATAATAATAATAATAATAATAATAATAATACCCAATCTCATAATATATTTTTCAAAACATTGCATGTCATCTATTTTAGAGGATTCTTCTAATCATGAATTACTGCTTGACACGTCGTTTACGAATTTTCCGTTCTTATTATTTCTGAACTCGTGTGATAATTCTAGATCTTACTAGGTATAACGGTTAAGTCAATAGTAATTTCTTTACTCAATTCTGTGTTTGGACCGGCAAGAGATTATAAACTATAAAGGAGTTCTTCTAACTTAATATATTCAGGTTCCATCAGTAAGCGTTCAGTCACTTCAAACCTTGAAAGGACTAACTCCTGTGCATTACATAAAAAATGCATAAAACAACAGAGTCAAAAATTTAATTGGAATTTGTGCATCAAACATAAAGGAATTTTTTTTTCATGATAAAAGTAATGGAAGTTACTTTGAAACTGACTTATTTCGAAAAAATCATCACATAAATGGCTCTATCTTTTATTGTCGCGTACCTTTTTCTTACGTATATCAACTCTGCTTTGTGACTGAACTTGTCCCTCTCAAATTAGATCATATCAACTAGGAATGTCGAAATAGAGACTGACCATTTGCTTGATAAACAGTCCCCTTCAACTCGAATGAAAAATGACATAGAAACTATCATAAAAATCGATCCGACATTCTACCTTTGTAGTCTCTGCTGGTCTTGATAAGAACAAATGCTGACAATATGAAAAGAAAACATTTTATAAATGAATAAAGATAATGTACAGGGAAATAAATAACTAATGTGTATGATGATTCACCGAAGTTGTATGAAATGTGTTGAGGATATATATATATATATATATATATATATATATATATATATATATATATATATATATATATATATATATATATGTGTGTGTGTGTGTGGACTATGAAAAAGCCTTTGATAGTGTGCACCGGCCAATCTTGTGAAGAGTCCTGCGTCATTATGGAATTCCTCTTAAATATGCGAATTTGATTTAGTCTGTTCATGAGTATAGCAAGTACAAACTTAATGTAAGTAGAGTCCTAGCAAATGAATTTCCAGTGAATAGCGCCAAGGGAATTTGTTGTCATCTATGTTGTTTATCCTCCTAATGGATTTGTAATGCATAGAATAGTTAAGAGATGCTGGAGAAGGATTGGACTGGATTGGTAATAGGAAATTAGCTGACCAAGAGTATGCTGAGGGCATTGTCCTTAATAGCAGAACACCACAAGATTTGAAATGCTTGCATACCAGAATGCAGTTAATATCACAGGAGGTTGGGCTGTAGATAAATAGAAGAAAATCATAGATGATGAGAACGGAATGTGCAATGAAAGATGAAATATTGGAATGAGAAAGGATTAATGAGGTAGAATCATTTAAATATTGAGGAAATATAGATGCTAATACAGGGTCTTTAGAATTGCAGTTTAATGAAAGATTGGAAAGCAAATCAGGCAATGGCTAGGTTAAATATACTTCGGAAATCAAATCGCCTGAAATTATATAAAAAAAACAGGCTATATATATCAGTTTAGTGAGATCTTTGTTACTGTATGGACATGAGTCGTGGTAAGACAATGAAACAATATCCAACAGATATAGTAGATTTGAGTACATTGGGAGTTAAATAAGAGAGATTACTCAAGGGCCATATGTGGATGAGATCATGGAGAAGGTTTGAGCATTCTCTTCGCACTCCCCAAGAGAGATTAGTTCACTAAACTTTCAACTGGGCTCCACAAGGCTCTAGAAGAGTTGGAAGACCCAGGTCCACATGGCTGAAGAATATGAAGCGTGGATTAGGAGATGATGAATGGAGTAATATTGATTTCAAAGCTCTAGATAGACACGTTGAGTCAATAGGCGTGGGAAGATATGATGATGATGAAGATGATGATGATGGAGATGATGATGATGTGTGTGTGTATATATATATATATATATATATATATATATACATACATATATATATATATATA
>NC_090728.1:39503430-39505930 GCF_036898095.1 Palaemon carinicauda
ATATGTAAAGGAGACTACGAGCCCTGGCGAGAACCTCTGGACTGGGTCTACCAAAACAGATTAAAATGTTCTTTTAAGGTGCTCACACAAGCGGCCAGCGGGTCGTTGTTTGTAGTGAGTTACATAACACTCTCTGAAGGTCGGTTTCTGTGATTAGTCTGCCGTCAATTGCTGCAGGCAGACAATTGTACAAGAAGGTATGTTGCAACTTGATAAATTTCTAATGGCTGGTCATAATGACCTGTGATTTCTAAATGGTTACAAATCTCCAGAATGATGTGAGTTATACAATCTAAAGATTATGAGGAACATACATACGTTACAGAATGGTTCATAATCTTAGAATTTTCCTCCTAAAAGGAAAAATTTACTAAATATTGCCTGCTTCACCATTAATTTCCTAGTGCTTAAAATAGGCATGGTAAATAATTTAGCAGTGTATTTCAGAATAAATATATAAAAGGATAAAATACTGTACATATATTTCCTCTTATCCTTCCCCCCCCCCAAAAAAAAAAACACTATAAATTGAAATTCTACATTGCCACGTGTTTTAAACTAATAACGTTTATTTCGATATCACGGTTTTGCTTCAGTATAGTAGCTGGCAATTTTAATGTTATGTAATCGATATGGTGTTTAATAACAAGGCTGCATGTATTTGCTGGTAATTACAACGGTATGTAGCCAACCCACCAACCCCACCCAAAAAAAGAAAAAAAAAATCAAATGCGTATTTATATACTGGCCGTTTTAATTTTGTGGGCAGTTCGTCAATTGGTAGCCTAGTAGAAACGTCTTTGACTTTAAACCTATGAGTTGGGATTTCAAGCTCAATTACAGCATGATAGTTTTCAATAGGGTCTACAACCTTACTGTGCTAGTGAACCAGGGACAGGGCATTTAGGCAGGGGCCTTATAGTCCTACCTGCTGGGTCAGCAGCAACTATTACCTTGGCCTCCTTTGTCCTTACCTGGATGGTGAGGGGATGTGGACATTAATCCTTATGTATATAAGGTTGATCTGTAAAACATTGTGTACCGATAGCAATTGGGTCCTTATGAGTGACCTTTAGACTGTTTTGGTCTAATTAATGAAATTAATATTTTTTTCATCCACTTAAAAGAGATGGTCACGTAAGTTGTTTTTTTTTTTTTTTTTTTTTTTTTTTTTTTTTTTTTTTTTTTCAACCACTGTTAGCCTAACTGTGCCCATAATTTGATCAGGTCCTATGTGGAAGGCACATACCATAAGTCAAAGAAGCTATTTGGGATAATTAAAGCTGTTCAAATGTATCTGCAGAGTAGCATATTTTTTAACTCTATGTTTCATCTGTAAGTAATGCTCAGAAATCAGTTTTCACCTCAAGAGTAGGGTGAAAGAACATTTCTTTTCTTAATTCATACCCTCAGGGCAATAGTGTGTAGAAGAGAAGCAATTCGAAGGCCGATTCCAGCTCTTTACAAAGCATGGCGAATAATCTTGACTGCTTTTGTCGGCTTTTAATAAAGTTTACCATTTATCATAACACCAGCATGGAAAACTTTAATTCTTGTCCGATTGTTTTGGCAACAAGAGCTTCACAGTGCACGATACAATGTATAGTAATCTGTTCGGGGGTTTCCTTCTTGACTAAAGATACCTTTTAGTGTTTTAACCATTGATGGACAACTATCTGTGTAATTTCCTACAGATAGTTTCCATACCAAGTCCAATTCCTTCATATATTGTCACTATAGAATATCTCCTACCCTGTCTTTTGCACTAGTTCTTTGCACCATAAAAACTGTTCGATTATTTTGTTATCAGTAATGTTACGGAAGAACAATAGTAAATAAAGTTTTACTCCAATGTCTGCTGAGTCGTCTGCTTGAAGAGCATACACTCTATATTTTACTTGTCACTCACTTATTTTTCAGTATTAGACGTCACATCTTTCATTCGTCTACCAATCATATCATCTGAGAGAGAATTTTTTTCTTTCTTTTTTTTTACTTCTTTTCAGCATCCTCCCCAAACAGTGATTTCACTACTGCACGCAAGCTATAACAAAATAAGACTTTGCAATTCAACGAGGTTGTATTTGTTTTGCAGTAAGCTATGCTTTCTGTCTTTTCTGCTACCTTTACCTTTTTCTCAAAACAGTCTTTTAAAGTACAGAAATTATAGGCTTCTGAGAGAGGTGACTGTTTTGTTGTTAATTTCCTTTTTTTTTCTTTTTTTTCATAGGAGTAATATACTCGTTTGATAGTTCAATCTTGGAAGCAATACTTTTTGGTTTTGGACAATATTTGCCATCACAGTAAGTGAACCCAGGTCGAAGATAACTGGCACGGGTTGTCGTTTTAACTATAGTTGAGCATGTCATTTCAAATCACACATTCAGATCTGTACGACTGTGCTCACTTTCAACTGCCACTTCACTCTTTCCGCTCGGATCGGCATGACTATGACCACTTTCAACTGATACTCCACTTCTACTCCAACCTGTAGGGCTAC
>NC_090728.1:39510930-39518430 GCF_036898095.1 Palaemon carinicauda
ACAATCCAAGAGATTCAGTTAATAATGTTATTGCCTCGGCATAACATTAATCGAGTAAGATAAACATTGAGAAAAAGGTACTCATAGAATAATTTTTTTTAAAAAGCATAAAAATTGTCTGTTATTTTAAAATCTAATTCGATATTCCATATGTTAATCTTTTATATACGATTGAAAGAATACGATTTATAAACAGTACTGGCCTAGTTTTGCCTGGCATGTAATCCTATTTATATTGTTGCATACATGCATGCAAATCTTTCAAATCACTCGTAAAACCTCTCCTCTCATATGAATAAATCGCTCTTTTCCATCTGTCTCACAAAAATGTCCCCGCTCGTGTGTGTGTTTGCATACAATATCCTTTTCATACAAGTAAAAGTAGAACTTTCCAGGGGGCATGTTATAAAACTGTTCTTAATATAAAAAGCAATTCAGTCCAATTAAATACATTATTTGAAAAAAATTCTAATTCTTTTTTTCTAACTTCATTACCGAATAGATTACGCCCGTACAAAATATGGATCATAATACATGTATGGGCTAATGGTTATGATTTCGTGGAGTTTCATCTTATATCAATAGAGAACAACTCATCATCTGTGTTAGCATAACATACAGGCTCCTTGACAATTTACAAATGAAATTATAAGAGCTCTCTCAGATAAATGTCATGATTACTATCTCAAAATTATTATCATTATCATTGACCCCATAAGCGTTTCTCAAAGGGCAAACAGGTGTTATACCCACTTATTAAATATCCCGTAAATTAATACAATTGATGGCCAAAAAGAGACATAAATGCTATATCCAAGGGAAATCAGACCAGTCTATTATTTAATAAGGATAAATTCAAAGATACTGAATTAATTAATGTTTCGTATTATTTCTCAATTAATCCAGTATTATCTTCTTTTCTAAAATGTTGATTATATGGAATCATAAAATACTGATAGCCAAGGCATCCCATTCTCCTGTTTAAATACGATATCATCGTATATTTATACTCATTGTGAGTTCGTTAACGTCACTAATCAGACCAAAGTACTTAAATTAAACAACTTAATTTCACTTTTTCTTTCATGATTATGATACATATACAATATATATATATAAATAAATATAAATATATATATATATATATATATATATATATATATACATATATATGTGTGTGTGTGTGTGTGTGTAAGTGTATGTGTTTGTTTATGTAAGTGTGTGCGTGAGTATTGGAAAAAAAACATAGGAGCTAGAGGCAATTGAAACATCAAAATAAAGATTTTTTTAGATAACATAAAATCGCTTATTCATATATATATATATATATATATATATATATATATATATGTATATATATATATATATATATACATATATATATATATATATATATATATATATATATACATATATATATATATATATATATATATATATATATATATATATATATATATATATATATATATACTGTAATGTCAATCATACTGTTGAATGCAAACACAGCTATTCATTGAAAAAAAATTGCATGTGCAATGGTTTGTGACTCCCATATTCTTTTTTACAGGGGAGGTGGGAAAACTATTTAGAAGATAGGTAAAACAACATCTCTCTCTCTCTCTCTCTCTCTCTCTCTCTCTCTCTCTCTCTCTCTCTCTCTCTCTCTCTCTCTCCTACACAGCTTGATTTAGTTGTAGGAAACTTATGAGTCGAGCTTCTTTTGCAGGACAATGCACCAGGACACAGCACATGAAACTCACAGAAAACACGAGACTTCGGCTTCGAGGTGGTAGACCAACCTCCTTACTCGCCAGACCTGGCCCCCTACGACTATTACCTCTTTCCAAAACTGAAGGTACATCTCAAGAGAAAGAAATTTCACTCTTATTCGGAAATGAAAGAAATATCTCTCTCATTCGGAAGTGAAAGAAATTTCACTTTTTTTCGGAAGTGAAAGAAATTTCACTCTTATTCGGAAGTGAAAGAAATTTCACTCTTATTTGGAAGTGAAAGAAATTTCACTCTTATTCGGAAGTGAAAGAAATTTCTCACTTATTCGGAAGTGAAAGAAATTTCACTCTTATTCGGAAATGAAAGAAATTTCTTTCATATTCGGAAGTGAAAGAAATTTCACTCTTATTCGGAAGTGGTGCATTGTCCTATAAAAAGACCTCGATCCATAAGTTTCCTACAACAATGTCAAGCTGTGTAAGAGAGAGAGAGAGAGAGAGAGAGAGAGAGAGAGAGAGAGAGAGAGAGAGAGATGCTTTTTAAAGATTATATATATGTGTGTATACAGATATACAGTATATATATATATATATATATATATATATATATATATATATATATATATATATATATATACATATATATATATGTATGTAATGTATATATATATATATATATATATATATATATATATATATATATATATATATATATATATATATATATATGAATAATGTTTGTGTGTGTAGTAATATCTGCAGGTGGTATTTTCACGACTATGTCAAGAGTTTCTTCTTCAATACATATAGTATTAATACTGCTCAGCAAACCATACCCCAGCTTTACTAGAATTGCCCTCTTCATCCAAACAAAATCAAAGCTTTAAACATAGAAAACTAACAGTAAAAAACGTCATCTCCTAAAAGCAACGTAATTAGGACCTCAACATTTTCCGCATCAGTACATTGAGTAACACAAAACGAGTTTATGAAGAGTTGAATTCAAAGTCTTTTGGCTTATTACAAAACTGGTGTATATGTAAATTCGGTGGTAATTAGTGCCCCTCTCCGCTTATACCAGTGTGGAATAATTAAAACTCATCAGGGAGGAAACTCTATTCGTCCAATAATAAGCTCTATTGGGTGGTTTTCATCACCATAAAAAAACCGTTCCATTTTAGAAACTAGATTAAAACCTATTTTGGAGCACTGTGAGGGCTTCATAGGTCTACTTGAAGTAATGCAGTAACTATTTTCCTGGTATATCAATAACGGATGATGATTAGATACCTTTTTATCATTGTTTACTGCAACCAGATTATCGACATGCATGAATACACTTCAATAAGTATTGCTCTAAGAACAGGGAGAATAGTATGCACTTTTATGATTTTACTTTAAGTATAGAAATTTCTCATTTCGTATCAGTATTTTGAAAACGCAATTTGATATACAATATGATTTCGAGAGACTCGATCAGACACACACTCAGGCACACAGAAGAGAAAGATTTACCATCCTAAAAAGAGGAAGTTTAATCTAAAACTTCAGTTGTGTTAAATATAATGTTCTAGTTCAAGCTCAATTTTGTACAAAGAATACGCTAATCTTATAAAGGTAAGCTTTTCGGGCAAATTTTTATTCAAACTTCATAACGGGATATTTTCGTTGCGTATCTGACCCAGTAATCACATCATTTTCACCATGTTTGTTGCAGATCTAATGTCAGTTCCTTCGTAATAGATTTCGAAAGTTTAATGCTAACCTTCTGGGGAAAGTTTTGCAATTTTTAAGGTATTCAACATTTTTTTATGCATAGCTTCTCGGACAATATTCCAGTAAATGTACTTACTGGTTCGATCGCTATCTCTACCATTCTCAGAGTTCTCAGAAAGCTACCAGTAAAATAAACAATTCTGCAAATGATCTAGAGAACGGTTTTTGTCTTCGAGACAATCTTTTTTATATAGCTATGTTTTTCAGCGAGCGCATTTCTCGGCTAATCTTCAAGGTTATATTACTCCGTCATTTTCAGGAAAATTAATGTGTTCGAGATGAAGGGTATGAGAAGTATGGCTGGTGTATCTCGATTAGATAGGGTTAGGAACAAAGTAGTGGAGGTGAAAACGGATATAAGAAATGAATTAGCAGATATAGAGTGGATATGAATGTGTCGAGTTAGATTGTCCATGTAGAGAGAATGGAAAATGGCCGTCTGCAGAAGAAAATGATGAATGCAAGAGTCGATGGGGAAGTACAAGATCAAGGTTTGGATGGATGACGGTATGAAGAAAGCTCTGGGCGAGGTTAAGGAGCGTGCTAGAAATGGGAATGAATGGCGAGCAATTGTGACGTACTTCCGATACTATTACTACTATTACTATTACCAGCCAAGCTACAACCCCAGTTAGAAAAGCAAGATGCTATAAGCCCAAGGGCTCCAACAGGGAAAATAAGCCCAGTGAGGAAAGGAAATAAATAAATGATGAGAATAAATTAACAATATATCATTCTAAAAATAGTAACAACGTCAAAAACAGATATGTCATATATAAACTATAAAAAGACTCGTGTCAGCCTGGTCAACATAAAAACATTTGCTCCAACTTTGAACTTTTGAAGTTCTACTGATTCAACTACCCGATTAGGAAAATCATTCCACAACTTGGTAACAGCTGGAATAACACTTCTAGAATACTGTGTAGTATTGAGCCTCATGATGGAGAAGGCCTGGCTATCAGAATTAACTGCCTGCCTAGTATTACGAACAGGGTAGAATTGTCCAGGGAGATCTGAATGTAAAGGATGGTCAGAGTTATGGAAAATCTTATGCAACATGCATAATGAACTAATTGAACGACGATGCCAAAGATTAATATCTAGATCAGGAATAAGTAATTTAATAGACCGTAAGTTTCTGTCCAACAAATTAAGATGAGAATCAGCAGCTCAACACCAGACAGGAAAACAATACTCAAAACAAGGTAGAATGAAAGAATTAAAACACTTCTTCAGAATAGATTGATCACCGAAAATCTTAAAAGACTTTCTCAATATGCCAATTTTTTGTGCAATTGAAGAAGACACAGATCTAATGTGTTTCTCAAAAGTAAATTTGCTGTCGAGAATCACACCTAAAATTTTAAAAGAGTCATACAAATTTAAAGAAACTATCAATACTGAGGTCCTTGACCTACTTATAATCATACTTTGAGTTTTGTTAGGATTCAACTTCATACCCCATGATTTGCACCATGCACTAATTCTAGCTAAATCTCTATTAAGGGATTCACCAACCCCAGATCAACATCCAGGGGATGGAATTGATGCAAAGAGAGTAGCATCATCTGCATATGCAACAAGCTTGTTTTCAAGGCCAAACCACGTGTCATGTGTATATAGTATGAAAAGTAATGGGCCAAGAACACTACCCTGTGGAACACCGGATATCACATTCCTATACTCACTATGGTGCCCATCAACAACAACTATTTGAGATCTATTTCTTAAAAAATCAATAATAATACTAAGAAACAACCCACCCACTCCCAACTGTTTGAGTTTGAAAACAAGGGCCTCATGATTAACACGGTCAAAGGCAGCACTAAAATCAAGGCCTATCATACGAACTTCCTGACCACAATCAAGGGATTTCTGTACAGCATTGGAGATTGTAAGAAGGGCATCACATGCTCCAAGGCCTTTACAAAAACCAAATTGCAAACTAGGGAGTAGATGATTACCTTCAGCAAACCTATTAAGACGTTTTGCCAGAAGATGTTCAAAAACTTTAGATAATATGGGAGTTATGGAAATTGGGCTGTAATCAGTGGGAGTTGAGCTACCATAAACACATTTACAAAGAGGAGTAACATTACCAATTCTCCAACAAGTCTAAAAGCTCCTCTTCTTGCTAACTTGCGCAAAATAACAAATAACTTTGGAGCTAATAAATCTGCTGTCTTTATAAAAAACAAAGAGAAAATACCATTTGGGTCTACACCTCCATAAGCATCAAGGTCCATCAACAGAGCTTTAATCTCACGAGATGAAAAAGCTAAACTAGTTAGTTTAGCTTCAGGAAAACAGGAATGAGGAAGTTCAAGTTTTTCATTACTCTGTTTACTGTCAAAAACATCAGCCAAAAGGGTTGCCTTTCCCTTTGGACAGTGAGTGACTGAGCCATCTGGTTTAAGTAAAGGAGGAACTGTTGCATCAACACCAAAGAGTGCAGATTTTAGGGTAGACCACCATTTATGTTCCTGAGTTGTACCAGAAAGGGTTTCTTTTATGGTTAAATTGTACTCCTTTTCAGTTGAGGCATAAACTCTCTGAGCAAAACCTCGAAACTGAATATAGTTGTTCCAAGTCAAATCTGATCTGTTACCCTTCCAAAGATGATAGGCCTCCTGCTTCTCCAAATAAGCACGTCTACAATCATCATTGAACCACGGTTTGTCCTTTACTTGGTACCTTAGCACACGAGAAGGGATAAGCCTATCAATTATGTTGACTAGATTCTCATTCGAAGGGACAACAGGATCTACACTACTATATAATTGTGACCAATTCAAGCACAAAAGATCATGCAAAATCCCATTCCAGTCTGGTTGGGATTTCATATAAATTTTACAAGAGTATGATATATCAGGAACAGGCTGCTCAGTCTTCACTACTAATGAAATCAAGGCATGATCAGATGTCCCGACTGGAGAACTAACCTTACTAGTTATAACGCCAGGGGAGTCGGTGTATACGAGGTCCAAGCAATTACCAGACCTGTGATTGGCTTCATTTATGATTTGCTCACAGCCTGATTCAGAGGCAAAGTCTAAAGCTCTTAAGCTATGGCAATCGGTAGGAGAGATAGAACTTAACCACCCCCGATGGTGAGCATTAAAATCACCAACAAAGACAAAAGAAGCCTTTCTATCATCATCTTGTATCTTGGCCATAATGGTAAGAACACAATCGAAGATAGAATCATCCATGTCTGGATTTCGGTAGATCGAACACAAATAAAAGTTGTTATGCCTGCCACAAACTTTTATTACCTGAATCTCATGACATCCACATTGATAGCAGGACTTATGAGAGGCTGGATACTCGGTCCTAATATACACCGCCATTCCCCTGGCCCTAGGGATGGCATCACGTTTCAACATTATTGGCTTCTTAAAACCAGTTATAAGGAGCTCAGATGAGTGCCTCATATTAGAAACCAAAGTTTCTGAGCACAAAAGAATATCATACTGTCTGGACGCAACTGTAAGGTCTTGGATATTTGCATGAAGACCACGAATATTGCAATACAGAAGACGACATTGACGAAATCTAGGACATACTGGTCCCGGATTTCGCTCAATGTCTCCAGACAGCATAAGAATTAATAGAATTAAAAGAGACATCATACCTAAAAACTAGATTAATAAGAATTATAACAAAAACAATATGTACAGAATTATAAATTATGTGATTGATGATACCCATAGACTATAGTAAAAAGTCGGAAAAACTGGTCAACATGGAGGAGCCGATACACCATGCAAGGCTAAATATCCTCCAGGATAGCCACTTCAACTGAAGGGAGGACAGTAAGGATGGTTTTGAGAAGAAAAAGAATCAGAAAAAGGAAAAGACAACCTCTTGATAAACCACCAGGCATCCACGGCCCTTCTATTAAGCCTGCCCAACACACCATTTCAAAAAAACAAGAGGAAGAAAAAAAAATAAATAATAAAATGACTAAATAATAATAATAAGATAG
>NC_090728.1:39528430-39543430 GCF_036898095.1 Palaemon carinicauda
GATGTGAAGTAGTCACTCTGGTGGTCACCAATATGCGAGGTGGTTGTTAGGTGTTAACAGAGACACGAGATGAATGCAAGTGAGGTTTATTCAACAACACAACAAGCTTTTATACACAGTTGAGAGCAAGTATGACACAAAATTTAAACAGTATATAACATGAGATAGCAGGCTTAAAAAGGTTTCTATTAGTGCAGAGAAGTACGAGATGAAAAAAAAGCAATAACGTTAGTGTACGAGCGTGTATGTAATAAGTGTGGTGCAAATCTCTGCTCACTCTTTCTCTTCAACTTATCACCCACTTTCTACTATTCAGTGGCCAGTGAACTATCTCTTTATTAACACGTTCTATCTCTCTCTCTCTCTCTCTCTCTCTCTCTCTCTCTCTCTCTCTCTCTCTCTCTCTCTCTCTCTCTCTCTCTCTCGTACTTACCTATCTTTGTGGGTGATCTCTACTCTATCTGTCTAAAACTTATATCACACTTTTTCTTATTCATTTGTCGTGGGCTCTCTCTCTCTCTCTCTCTCTCTCTCTCTCTCTCTCTCTCTCTCTCTCTAAGTTATCACACGACTTCTCCTAATTATTGACCATGCGAATTATCTCTTGATTACAGTTCTGTCTCTCTCACTCGACTGTCATGAGTTCACCTGTCTTCTATCCTAACTTATTACCTGATTTCTCTTATTCGTTGGCCATGCTAATTACCTCTCTCTCTCTCTCTCTCTCTCTCTCTCTCTCTCTCTCTCTCTCTCTCTCTCTCTCTCTCTCTCTCTCTCTCTCTCTCTCTCTCTCTCTTTTATTAAAATGCAAGTTAATGATAGGGATTTATTTATTTTTTCAGAACTACCCTCCATGAGAGATAATGATATATGCCGAAATAGAAATACACGTTAATATATCTCCTATTTAGTAGCACAATAGCATACTACATAGAAACTTGTTCACTTAGTTTGAATAATCATAAAATAATAATAGAGTAGAAAAATTTAGTAAGAAATTTCATTTTGAAAATACAAACTTCAATAATAATAAAAAAAAAAACCCGGACAAGGTTTTTGCAAATATAATCAGTAAATACAAACAAAATAGTATGAAAAATAATAGTCCTCGATACTGAAGCGACTGCAGTAGAATAAAATAAAATAAAAATGTAGCAGAAATTTATGTAATCCATTAGAATGGATTTGAGTCACTTGTTGACATTTGGGAGTTAGATTGAACTCATTTAAATGAAATCGGATTTTATTTTATTTATTCATGATAACCAAGTTTCTTATGTACAATACTCACTAGCAAATCTATTCAAGACCTTATCAAATTTTGTTCTCGCACCAAACATTTTTCAATCGTTACCTTATTCAAATCGTAGCATATCATGTCTTCCCAGCATGAGAAATAATTGGTTATTATCCCCGGTCTTAAGAACCACATTTCAACCTGGATATTTCTTTGAACGTCCATATTCAATTTTTACATTGAATCGCCTTCTGTATGTTTTATTTTTTCTCATTTTATCCTTTTTGAAAAGTTGGGCGTTTACATACCTCCCATTCTCTATTTTACAAGGTTCATATGATTTGATAGTATACCCATATGACACATCAAAGTCTTGAATGCCACGATGGTGTCATACTTTTCTTTTTCTGTAAAGCCAGGGGTTACATATAAACATTACACTCCACACGGACATCAAATTGTTTATAAACTCAACCTCTACATCAAAAGAATTATGTCAAGGCTTTTATGAAGAGGTTCTTGCTTGTACAGGGTTGCAACTTGGCTTGCAACAACAACAACAACAACAATAATAATAATAATAATAATAATAATAATAATAAAAATAATAATAATAATAATAATAATAATAGCAAATATAACCTCCCCGCCATGTGTTTTCGGAAATATCACCCGCGTAAATAATAATCTCTTTTACGTATCTGAATCTATTTACTAATCTTAAATCATGCAATAAATTTTAATAACTGGAACTGATGTAACGTTTTCTGTATCTTTCAAGAGAAATATAAAAGATTGTTAACAATCTCCCCCCCCCCCACCCTCACCCCCAAAAAGAGCATCTATATACCGCCACATTGCTGAGGAAATACTTCTATTGGAAAACTTTAATATTTCCCCGGAGTAAAAAATACCATACCTTTCATGTCGAGTTTTACGTATTCATCACGAATTCAATTCAGAATATTCAGTTTAAATGTCCCTAGAGAACTAAGCTGATTTTCATCAATACCCAATAAAAGATAGATTCGGAAGCGGAGGCAAAGTTTGTAGGCACCGGGTAATTTGGTTTCGGAATAATTTCATTTGGAACTCAGTTCACAAAAGAGTTGAAATTATATATCAATTCAATTTTACCTTATGGCTAAATGCAATATTTTTAATCAAATAAGAGATATAAGCGCATATAAATAATTTCAAACATTATTTTCTGTTCTACACGTGTATTTTACAAGGGATAAAAATCGAATTGAAGCATGAAAACATTAATGATTATATACAAGGATGCACACACACACATATACACACACTATATATATATATATATATATATATATATATATATATATATATATATATATATATATATATGTATAACACACAAACACACACACACACACACACATATATATATATATATATATATATATATATATATATATGTAAATGTGTGTGTATGTACATGTATGTATATACAAAATGGTATTATAAAATGTTGAATGTCACTTTCAATAAAAAGAAAAGTATTTTTGCAGATTGTCCTACCAGTATTAATGATGCTAGGCATCGGAAACTTGGAGAGTTACTAAAGCCTTATAACATAAGCTAGTTACAACTCAAAGAGCTATAAAAATAATAATGATTGGAATCATACTGGGAGACAGAAAAAGAGCAACATGGATCCAAGAGTAAATCAAAGTAGACGATATTCTAATATAGTGTAAGGAGAAGAAATGGACATGAGCTGGACATATAATGAGAAGGAGAGATAATAGATGGAAACTAATTATAACAGAATGGGTCCCTAGATATGGAAAAAGAAGCATGGGAAGGAATCGAAGACGATCGATCGACGAGCTAAGATAATTTGCTGGTATAATTTTTCAGAGGCTACTTTCCTCCCGGTAAGGGTACCAGCCACCCGTTGAGATTCTACTGCTAGAGAGTTATGGAGTCCTTTGACTGGCCACACAGTACTACATTGGATCCTTCTCTGTGGTTACGGTTCATTTTCGCCTACACATACCCAACGAATAGTCTGGCCTATTCTTTACATATTCTCCTCTGTCCTCATACACCTGACAATACTGAAATTACCAAACAATTTTTCTTCAACCAAGGGGTTACTGGACTGAAATTGCTCAGTGGCCACTGTCTTCTTGTTAAGGGTAGAATAGACTCTTTAGCTATGGTAAGCAGCTCTTCTAGGAGGACACTCCAAAATCAAACCATTGTTCACTAGTCTTGGGTAGTTCCATAGCCTCTTTACCATGGTCTTCCACTGTCTTGGATTAGAGTTCTCTTGCTTGATGGTAAACTCTGGCACACTATTCTATTTGTTTCTCTTCCTCTTGTTTTGTTAAAGGTTTATAGTTTACCTGGGAGATATTTAATGTTGTTACTCTTCATAAAATATATTTTTTTTCCTTGTTTCCTTTTCTCACAGGGCTATTTTTCCTGTTGGAGCCCTTGGGCTTATAGCAACTTCCTTTTCTACCTAAGGTTGTAGTTTAGCAAGTAGTAGTAGTAGTAGTAGTAATAATAATAATAGAATGGCATAAAAAGACCATTAACAGACGGGAGTGGAAAGAAATGTCTGAGGTCTTTGTCCTGCAGTGGGCTTCTTACGTTTGATGATGATGACAATGATACATACATACATATATATACACACAAATATATGTATATGTATATAAATGTTACCGTAAATATGTGAAATCCTTTATTATGCATAATTCCTAGTAAATTTGCATACTAACGGATACTCCAGGTAATATGTATAATCAATGAAAAATTCCAGTAAATATGCATAGTTTCTAAAATCTTAGTTAATGCAAAATATGTTTCAAACATGGGTATTACGCAAAGTAACTAAAAAATTCTAGTAATTTTCACAATTCCTACAATTATTGACTTGTACCTACTGCCGAATGGTTAAAACCTGCAGAAACTATGATCATTTGCTTGAGTATCTATTTCTTTTTTTTAACTAATTACTGCAGTAACCCTTATGTTCCAATTTCCTTTACAAATATTATCTAGTGTCTCTCTTTAATTTTAAACTTTTTATTATCAATGTTTTCTTTTAACAGTTGTATTTGATAAAAAAAATTATTTTTTGAAAATTGTTCATTTGTTTGATTATATAACACGTCACTCCCAACGTGTCTATTTGCTTTATGAACAGATTGCAGAGTTTCAAACAAATCTTTGGTACTAATGTAACAAAGGCACGTACTCTTTTCGCCGTTGTGCCTTCCACTGTTAATTTCATTACATCATACATTTTAAGGGAAGATAATCCTTTGTAGTCTTTTTAACATTGTTCATTTTTTCAACTAGTTGATTAGAAATCATGTCGTTTTCCCCGCTCTGCATCAAGACACATGTTTTGCTTACCCCTTTTTTTTTCTTTTTTTTTTCACGAGGGACAAAAAGATACACTGATTCCTTTCTTCCTTTGCTTAAAACTACGAGTACTTGACTCGATACCAAAATTATATCACTTCTCTATTGTTATGATGTCTGTTACGATCTTAAAATTGTTACAGGTTCTTTTAACAAGTAAAATAAATGTTTACAACAACAACCACTTAAAACATGGGAAATTAATATAAAAAGAAACTCACGAAAAAACACAACACGTTTATTCACAAACTTATAAAGAAAATTAGTGTTACTTCTTCGGTTACTCTAACTGACAAATCAAATCAATCAAACACCAACAGAAAAGGGGAACAGTCAGTAAGGTAGAAATACTTAAGGAATAGTTTTCTGCAGCTGCTGAGACGATACTGGTACGGAGACTTCAGGCTTGAGAACATTCCAGAAGGGCGGCTGAAGTTCAGATGAAACAGGCACGATGACCGGA
The DNA here is from genome assembly GCF_036898095.1 of Palaemon carinicauda. Lineage (NCBI taxonomy): Eukaryota > Metazoa > Arthropoda > Malacostraca > Decapoda > Palaemonidae > Palaemon > Palaemon carinicauda. Next base: position 39,533,539 of record NC_090728.1, read on the forward strand.
TTCGGAGACGTCACAAAAAGGGTGGCATCTCAGGTCTTTTCCCAGGAATTCGATGATACTGTTGAATTAAGGCAGGCTGCTGGCAGTGTTGGCTACTTCTTGTCACAAGCAGGAAGGGCTGGCTGCTTCAATTTATCTCTTCTTCTCGGCCATAACAAGATCTTTTGGAGATAAGCTTTTGTTGTCTGAAGGGAAGGTTAGAATCTGGCTCTATCAGAATGTTTCTTATCTCGCTAGGACTTGGATCTTATCTGCTTCGGACATAGTTCCTCTCTTGTCTTATGTCCTGTCCTATCTCTCTTGGACATTTGTTCGTTCGTAGTGTATTAAAGCCAACACTTCTTGATGGCACCGGCCTTTCCCTTGGTCGGCCCGTAGTATTCTTGGACAATCTCTTCTTGAAATTTATATACCCATGTATGGGCGGAGTTAATTACAGTGGGCAGTGGTCATCTCCATAGAAGGCGTTCATTTTAACAATTCTGCATCTCTATTGGCCCACTACGATCACGCCATGGAAGCTTCTAGAAGAAATTTCTGATGCAATCTGGGCCACGTGTTAAGTCGTAACAAAAAGGCAGCACGTGTCCTTCCATGATAACATATATCCTGAACAAGGATTTCCCTCAGGCTCAGTTTCTCAAAATATGCCGACTCCACTAATTAAGACGATGATGTACCAACCGTGTGTCACACGATCGTACATAGTAACGACATTTCTCTTTTTTTGTATAAAGTCTCCTTTATATCTTCGCTCTCCCCTCGCACTGATAACAACCTGAATCAACTTGTCTGTTTTGCTCAGCGTTAAATGTTAACAGAAACCGTTGTTGGTTGAACAGTAAACAGCCTGGTATATGTTATGGTCTTTTTGCCCGCAATAACTGTATATATAAACTGATGTTCTGTAATAGAAGTTAGTCAGTTGCTTTCATCTCGCTTTTGAGTCACAACCTACTCTTGGCTTGTCACATTGGTGACCCCGGAGTGACTCACTCCTCCTAACTCCCCTCCCCACCCCCTTACCGTTACAATGAAGCCTTCAAAACATACTTTCTGCAGCAGTACTCGCCATAGCCCGTATAGCAAAGCTTTCTCAGCTCTCTCAATAACCGTTGGGGGACCAAAGGGCTTCGCTCACCCTAAGCGAAATGACCAGTATCGCTCGCCTGCAACCTGCCGCAGAGGGCTCTCCTCGCGAGGTAAACCTACTTCGTGCCCTTTGGGTACGCCGTTTCCCCGAACCTGTACGCGCTGCCATACCCGATGCCAATAGTTTACCCATAAAGGACTTGATGACCAAAGCCGACGCACTTATGGACAGCCACTTCATGACCTTCAAGATCTCCATCAACGCCTCCATTCCTGACGAAGAGGACACCTATTCAACGTTAACCGAAGTCGACATGAATGCCGTATTACATACACGCCTAACCCATGACGAGCCGGAGCAGCGACAAAGCCACCATCACCCACCACTCGCTCGCGCCCCAACCAAAGACTTCTACAGCCACTTACTAACGCCCATCGGCCGCAGTTTTGCTACTACCACTCCAGAATCGGGGCTACCACGAAGATATGTACAGTAAGTCATTTTTAGGGGGAAGCCATGTACCAACCGTGTTTCACACGATCATACATAGTAACGACATTTCTCTTTTTTTGTATATAGTCTCCTTTGTATCTTCGCTCTCCCCTCGCACTGATAACGACCTGAATCAACTTGTCTGTTTTTCTCAGCGTTAAATGTTAACAAACCATTGTTGGTTGAACAGTAAACAGCCTGGTATATGTTATGGTCTTTTTGCCCGCAATAACTGTATATATAAACTGATGTTCTGTAATAAAAGTTACTCAGTTGCTTTCATCCCGTTTTTGAGTCACAACCTACTCTTGGCTTGTCACATTGGTGACCCCGGAGTGACTCACTCCTCCTAACTCCCCTCCCCCCCCCCATTACCGTTACTATGAAGCCCTCAAAACATACTTTCTGCAGCAGTACTCACCATCGCCAGCCGCCCGTATAGCACAGCTTTCTCAGCTCTCTCAATAACCGTTGGGGGACCAAAGGGCTTCGCTCACCCTCAGCGAAATGACCAGTATCGCTCGCCTGCAACCTGCCGCAGAGGGTTCTCCTAGCGAGGTAAACCTACTTCGTGCTCTTTGGGTACGCCGTTTCCCCGAACCTGTACGCGCTGCCATACCCAATGCCAATAGTTTACCCATAAAGGACTTGATGACCAAAGCCAACGCCCTTATGGACAGCCACTTCATGACCTTCAAGACCTCCATCAACGCCTCCATTCCTGACGAAGAGGACACCTATTCAACGTTAACCGAAGTCGACGTGAATGCCGTATTACATACACGCCTAAAGGCCGTTTCACACGACCCGTTTTCTTTCCGACAGGCTGGCCGTCGGTTAACCGGCGTCTAGCTTTCTTACGTGTATTGAAATGCAACTGTTCACACGACCCGTTAGGCTGACGGCGACCCTCGGACGTCAGCCGTACGAGTCGGCCCGGCTTTCTTTCCAAGAAACCTCTTCCGGTTTGACGGACGTTAGCCACCCGTCCCAACCAACGGGTGGATGATGTTTTATGTGAACGAGGACCTGTATCGTACCCGTTCGTTTTGTGGCCTACAACTCCGACCTTTCCTCATAGTATAGTCATAGAAATTAGTTAGTTTGTTGTTGACACCAAGTCTTAGAGGTTAATTGAACTTTTTCAAGGGTATAAGGAGATGTTTGACATGGCAAACAAGATGTATAGAAATAATTTACAGAAATAAAAGATATGGAAAATGACTGGAGAGGCATTAAATAAAACAGGTAAGTTTATTGCAATTTTAATATTCTTGGCATGGTGCATAAAACATTATGAAGTTGCATAACTTATTTTATCAACACAGTTATCAACCAACATCTTATAGTGTCAAAATTATCGTAATTTACGCGGTCCTAACGAAGTAAACAATGAAAACCTCGCGCTGGTAAACGGACACGGAATGCCTCGTGTGAATGTACAACATTTCGACGGCGGTTAGCCACCACCCAGCCTGTCGGAAAGAAAACGGGTCGTGTGAATCGGCCTTAACCCGTGACGAGCCGGAGCAGCGACAAAGCCACCATCACCCACCACTCGCTCCCGCCCCAACCAAAGACTTCTACAGCCACTTACAGTACTGCCGCCCATCGGCCGCAGATTTGCTACTACCACTCCAGACTCGGGGCTGCCACGAAGAAATGTACAGTAAGTCATTTTTAGGGGGAAGCCATGTACCAACCGTGTGTCACACGATCATACATAGTAACGACATTTCTCTTTTTTTGTATATAGTTTCCTTTGTATCTTTGCTCTCCCCTCGCACTGATAACGACCTGAATCAACTTGTCTGTTTTGCTCAGCGTTAAATGTTAACAGAAACCGTTGTTGATTGAACAGGAAACAGCCAGTTATATGATATGGCCTTTTCGCCCGCAATTGATGTATATATAAACTGATGTTCTGTAATAAACGTTACTCAGTTGCTTTCATCCCACTTTTGAGTCACAACCTACTCTTGGCTCGTCACAATGATATCTTGGTCAAAACAGGACAGTTCCCTTATCACGGGCCCGTAGTCGAATCTCGTCTCGCCTCGCACTCACTCTTTGGGAATAGATATTTTTGTCTTTTATAACATCCTGTTAAAAGTATTATGTCTACCCATTACACGTTCCCCCAAAAGAAAAAAAAAAAGAAAATCTATCGATTGTACTTTTTTTTTAGTCTGCAACGAAAAAACTCATTCATCCCTGAACTGAGGATCATCTGCATGAAACTCCAACTTAACATCAGGAAAACATTCTTCTTTCGTATTCCATTCACTCAACACAAAGCTTCAGCAAAAAAAGAAAAAAAAAATCGCTGATAAAAAAATACAAACTTTTTTCTTATTCTGAAAAATCTCTGGAAAAGCTATCAGCAATAACATTATTCTTTCCTTTTATAAGGATTATCTTCAGATTATAATCTTGAAGCTCTAAACTCAAACGCATGAGACGTTTATTCTTATTCTTAAGTCTTTCCAAATAAACTAATGGATTGTGATCTATATACACAGTTAAAACAGGATTACTACGTACATAAATCTCAAAGTGCTGCAATGCTGAAACCAAACTGAACAATTTCTTCTCAATAGCTGAATAATTTTGTTGAGCTTTATCTAGTTTCTTTGAATAATATGCGACTGGGTGCTTTGTTCCATTCACTTCTTGCAACTAGACTCCTCTTATACCAATGTTACTAGCATCGATCGCTAAATTAAATTACTTGCTAAAATCGGGTAACAATAATACTGGCTCGTGAAGCATTACGGCTTTTAATTTATTGAAAGCTTCTACACATTCCTCATCAAATACAAAACTTCGTCCCTTCTTAAAAAGATTAGTTATGGGAGCGCTTATTTCTGAAAAATTGGGTACAAATCTACGGAAATATGAAACCATCCCGAGAAATCTCATGGCCTGCTTTTTAGTTGCTGGGATTGGAAAATTGATTATAGCTTCTGTGTTCCCACTCTTAGAACAAATCTTACCGAGACCCACTTTATGCCCTAAATAAGTGATATAGGTTTTCCCAAATTCGCATTTCTTTAAATTTAATACAAGGTTTGCTTTTCCAAGGGCAGTCAGGACTTTAGCTAAAATTCGTAAATGTTCTTCCAAAGTTTCTGAAAACATAACAAGATCATCTAAATACACGACACAGTTATCAATACCATTTAAAACTAAACTTTATTCATTAATCTTTGGAAAGTACTGGCTACATTTCTTAACCCAAAAGGCATTACTTAAGGTTCATAACTACCGAACGGTGTTATAAAAGCGGATATTTTCCTAGCTGTTTGCTTAGAGGTACTTGCGAATAACCTTTGGCTAAATCAAACTTGGAGATGAATTTAGCATTCCCGATCCTATCTAAGCAATCGTCAATCCTGGGAAGTGGAAAATTACTTTGCTTAGTAACACTTTTTACTTTTCGGAAATCAATGCACAACCTATCCGTTCCATCTTCCTTTTTTACTAGAATATCTGAGAACACCATTCACTCTCCCTAGGAACTATCAAATCATTATCTAACATATAATTTATTTCCTTTCGTACTGAGTTTGCCTTCTCTGAACTCAAACGATACGGACTTTGTCTAATAGGTTTAGTGTCCTGTAACTCAATATAATGTTCTAAAAGATTAGTTAAACCTAATTTATCACGAACAGTTTCTGGATAATTTAGAAAAACATTACATAATTCACTCCGTTTTTTTTCTTCTAAGCTAGAGTTACATAACCTGAAAGAGTTTTTCTCAAAACTAATTTCTCGCTGCGAGACAGTTATTACTGGTACTGGGCGGTCGTTCTATTTCTTTGGCAAGTTTATGTGCAGGCACTTAGTTGTACGTCTACCCATATCAATCAAGTAATTCGAGTTGGCGCTTTTTCCTAAAATAGAAAAAGGACCTTCAAACCTTTAAGATAATGAGGGACCTTCTTTCTGAATTAATACTAAGACTTTATCTCCCACACGGAAATTTCTCTCCTTTGCCACAAGATCGTATCTTCTTAGTTTCCCTTTGATTGTTGCTCTCGTTTTCTATTGCTAATTTCCGAGCTTTTCTATAATTCTCCTTGTAATTCTCTAAATTCTGAATGTAATCTTCTTTACTTTCTTTAGCGGTGTGACCTAACAGCAACTCAAAAGGACTAAATCCTGTAGTGTCATAGGTGCCAATCCTAAGGCTAACAAGACAAAAGGTAGTTTTTTTCCCAGTCATGTTTAGTTATTACATAATTTTCGTAAGCCCCTTTTTAATGTTTGATGGAAACGTTCTACAATCCCTTGCGACTCTGGGTGATACGGTGTGGAAGTTACAAGTTTGATACCTAGCTCTTTCATTTTGTCTTTTGAAATATTTGGACACAAAATTACTGCCATTATCACTTTGTATAAAGCAAGGCAAACCAAACTTGGAAAAATAGTTCAACAAGCGTTTAACTACAGTTTTTGCACTGCAGCTTATTATGGGGATTGCTTCTGGATAACGGGTTAGTCTATCAATGATTGTTAATAGATATATATTCCCTCCTTTACTTTTAGGCAAAGGTCCAACTATATCAATTACTACATCCTCAAAAGGTTCTCCTATTGATGGAATATTACATTGGGGAGCCCTGGGAATTACTTGATTAGGTTTACCAGCAATTTGACATTCGTGACAGCTTAATACATAACTTTCACGTCACTTTTCATCTTAGGCCAAAAGTACGTCTTACTTAAACACTTGAAAGATTTATTTACCCCTAAATGTCCTTGCTCATCATGTGCTAATTTCAAAATTAATTCGCGAAGATTCCTAAGAATTACTAATTGTTCTATAACTTCCTCTTTGCTAACTGGCTTGGGACGAACATAGCGACACAAAATTTCGTCTTTTAAACAAAAGGTTTCCTTACAAACATTATCGGGATCATCATCCAACTCACTTTCAAAAATTCGAGACAGTGTCTCATCCTCTCTCTGCAACTTAATTAGCTCATCTCTATTCAAAATGTTAGTGCCTAAACCATTGCAGTAACTATTAATGGAATCCACTACATCGACTAAGTCTACGTCACTACCTTCGACAGCTAGGCTACATCATCAACTTGGCTAATACTGTCAGCACCGATGGAGTCAGTCTTCTCAGCCCCACAATTGCTAAGATCAACCTCACCGCCTCCATCGCACACGTTCGAATCCTCGAACAAATTATGACTGTAGTCTATATCTCTATCTAAACCTGACCTAGTTACTACCATTTCAGGCTCTGGTAGTCACTGTCTATACAAGTTTGCCGGACCAGGGTTCGACTCCCGGCCGTTCACAAGCTCTTGTCTTGTGTGATTTCACCTAGGGCTCTGATCCCGAGGTCGTTAAGAGAATCCAGACATTAATGTATCAAAAATATATATGGCTTATTTGAATATGAAAAACAAGTATAAATGTGCAAACTTTATCATATATACATAAATATAAGTATATATACATACATATATATGTGTATATAATTATATATACATATATATAAACAAATATATATATATATATATATATATATATATATATATATATATACAGAGAGAGAGAGAGAGAGAGAGAGAGAGAGAGAGAGAGAGAGAGAGAGAGAGAGAGAGAGAGAGAGAGAGAGAGAGAGAGAGAGAGGTGGGATCGTTGCTTTTGCAGAAGTACATCTGCATCATCATGCCTTGCCTGACTTACTATAGTTATGCATTTGAACAGCCAAATTAGTTTTGCATTACAATGCGTTACAATTACGAGACTTTTGTGTCTAAATTACTTGCAAAAACAAGGTGGATTTCTAATAAGCTTAAGATTTTAAAAATTAATCAATTTCAATAATCTAACATTACCACAGGGGAAATACTGATCCCCAATACTTGAATAAAGTTCGGAACAGTCTATCCACTCGATAAGCTATTCAGAAACGAGTTGAATTAACATACAATGAATTGTTTTATAAATATACTAAAATCAAAATTATCTGAAAATTCTTTTCCCTTCAAACCCTAAAACCTAGAATATAGTTCATAGTTACTTCTCCCTAATTCTTATACTTTTAGCAGAGAATTTAATTGAATTGTACTCAGACATTAGAAGGAACTTCCCAGTTTATCTGAAATCGGTGAAAATTCAAAACTTCATTATGAACTACTAACTTATATTTTACAACTCTTTCTTTTGAATATTCTACTACAGTTTAAAAATTATTTTTCCAATCTACATTTTCAGAATGTTATCAAAGACTGCTGTGGAGGCTACATAAACTTCCCAAAAGTACGAAAACAAAATAAGGAAATACATTTGCAGTGCAAACTAAATGTTACATTTCAATTCCGGATTCCTAGCGTTTAAATCTGTAGTCTTGTAAATCACTAAACCTGCTTTCAATGACCACTCAGGGTCCAGATCACCTGAACAAGAGGGATCGAGTATCAAAGACATCTCTTCGCATTCAATCTCAGGACAGAGTTCAGTTTTGGAGTATCAAAATATTCTTTACAGAAATTTTTTGACATAGAAGCAGGAACATGCATACTTGCAAGAATATTCTCTAAATATATATACAACTGAACCCCCCCCCCCACACACACACACACATATATATATATATATATATATATATATATATATATATATATATATATATATATATAATATATATATATATATATATATATATAGACATTTTGATACTCCAAACTGAACTCCATCATGAGAATAGATGCGATGTAACATTTGAAAAAGCAAAATTCAAGCGACCTTAGAATGGCAAAATGTAAAATTTGTCTAGATTTAAGGGAAGAAAGACCTAATTTTACCAAAGAAGATAAACACTCCTGTAATAAGAGAAAAAATTGATGAGTGTTGTTTAACAATACAAAAAAAAGTACTCCCATATACATGAAGAAATACAAGCAAGGAAAGAAGAAATGAGCAGTAATTTAAAAGAAAAAGAAAAATGTATTAGAATCAGCACAAGAGATAAGTGGAAAAGTTCCCAATAAAGAAATAATTGGAAATGAGGATAAAATCAAGAGAGATGAAAAAGAATTAGCAAAACTATCCAAAACAATAAACTAACTAAAAACCTAAGACATTCGTAAACAGTCAGACCAAAATTGAGGAAATACTAAAGAAGGGAAGAATCATTACGTTTATTAAAAGAAGGCTTGGAACAGGGCACCAACAGATATTTGCTTTAAAGGATAAATGTGGAAATATTATCGACAAAAGAGATGGAATGATAAAAATGGCAGAGAATTTCTATACAATGCTCTACAATAGTGATATAAGAAATAATTTGCTTTGCCAATAGAAATAATTAAAAAAATGTATCCATTACCAAAAGGCATGAAAAGAAGCAAAGCATCAGGAGAAGAAGGGCTTACAATAGATTTAATAATAGATGGAGGAGATATCATAATAGTAAAACTATCTGAACTCAACAAAAACTATTAGCAAGAATGCTATATGACAACAGATTGGAGAAACGTTATCATTATATCAATTCACAAAAAAGGAAAATAAGAAAGATTTAAAAAATTACAGCCCAATAGGTTTACTTTCAGCAATATATAAAATGTTAACAAAGATTATTGTAGGTCGAATAGCAAACAGCTAGGCTTTAATCAACCAAAAGAGCAGGCAGGTTTAGAAGTAGGTATATACGACAACTGATCATATCCATATAATTAATCAGCTAATGGAAAAATCAAGAGTATGGCCAACTACTATGAATGACCTTTACAGACGATGAGAAAACTTTTGATTCTGTCAAAACTTCGGTAATTGTTTAGAACACCACGCTCTCCATTTACTCCAGCAATCCTGCAGGTCTCATCTTCTTGCACAGTAATTAGGTGGTTATTTAAATTCTGGGAAAGCAATAATTAGCAAGATATGTTGAGGAAGGGGAAGGGGTTATAGAAAGAAAGTAGCTCGGTTTCCTCACTAAACGACTTGGAACTGACATGTCAACCAAACAGAATTCATGATGCCAGCGTACATAAACGGAAGTTCGTGATGCCAGCGTACTTTTGATATACTGTATATTCAAAATATACTTAATTAAAAATGGATTAATTATTCAAAAGTGTCCAAAAAATATGCAATTTAAAAATAGTGACACTTTTCAGTTATCAATTTTTGATTAAGTGTATTTTGAATATACAGTATATTTAATATACGCTGGCATCACGAACTTCTGTTTATGTACGCTGGCATCACGAACTTCTGTTTACGTACGCTGGCATCACGAATTCTGTTTGGTTGACTATGTTGACATGTCAG
>NC_090728.1:39548430-39555930 GCF_036898095.1 Palaemon carinicauda
TTTTCATTTCCATAACGCTCCTTCACTTGAAAAGATGTATTTCAGTACCCCATCCAATTGCTTGTATAAAGAATTGTGTTACCTGAAAACGCGCGTATATTCGATGCAAGAATTATTGCGGAGAGAGAGAGAGAGAGAGAGAGAGAGAGAGAGAGAGAGAGAGAGAGAGAGAGAGAGAGAGAGAGAGAGAGAGAGAGAGAGAAAATACTAGAACGTCCACTCAGTTAAAGGAACCCACCAAATGATTATTTATTCCTGCCCAAATCCCTCATAGTCCAACAAACAACACTTGGAATAATACAAACCTGGAATGCTGGTCATCTGATTACATGCCCTGTGGCATTAACATGTTCAACATGGAATGAAGCTCATCGATTCTGATGACGTCACAGTGTTCAAACAGTTCTCATTTGAGGTTATTCCGATACAGCACTGTGTGTCAAACAGAATTTCGTATTAACTCGAATTGGTAGCGTTTTTTTTTTAAGGAACCGTGACTAATTTCATTTGTCTATTTGCATGTAATTATTGGAATAGGATGTACGGAGATGATTTAGGACATAAGTTTTTTTTATGTTTTCTCATCGCACGGAGCTTCGACACATTGTCAGTATTGTCTCATTATCATTATTTCTATTTTTATCATTCTTATTATTCTTATTATTTCTATTTTTATCATTCTTATTATTCTTATTATTTTTATTTTTATTGTTTTCAATTTTATTAGTTATATTTTTTATTATTATTATTATTATTATTATTATTATTATTATTATTATTATTATTATTTGCTAAGCAATAACTCCAGTTGGAAAAGCAGGCTCTAACATGGAAAATACCCCAGTGAGGAAAGGAAACAAGGAAAAATAAAATATTTTAAGAACAGCAACAACACCAAAATAAATATTTCCTAAATAAACTATAAAAACTTTAACAAAAGCAAGTAGAACAGATATAAGATAGAATAGTGTACCTGAGTGTACCCTCAAGCAAGAGAACTCTAACCCAAGACAGCAGAAGACCATGGTACAGAGGCTATGGCACTACCCAAGAATAAAGTACAATGGTTTGATTTTGGAGTGTTCTAATATGTATTGAGAACATAAGGGGAAGATATTAAAATTTTCAAATTAATTAGAAGTTTCTACAAATAAAATCCAGTATCTGTAATGACATGCTGAAATGAGAGTAAATGTTTGCTGAGGAAAACTTTTATCTCATTAGTTGGAAAGTGTTCGTCGCGCAAGAGAGGTGTAAAAAGAGAACAATGAATATTAAACGTTAGCACAGATGATAATGGATTGAAAGTTTTATACTCGTACAGCCACTTGAGAGTAAAGACTGCGGGTGAGAGAAAAGTTGCAGATGCAGGGGGTTTAAATTACAAAATACGTTAAACAATGGTATTAACAGACCCTACAATTGGAAATAAAATCGATATTATAAAGATTGATTGCTGAGACAACACGTGTCTGCATAATGTGTCTGCATGAAAAGTTTTCACCCTATTTAGATGAAGTGAATGGTAATATATGTGGAGTAAAGGGAGTTGACATGTTCTTAATAACCATCTAAACGTACATCGCAGAATAAATCAGTGCTTTAATGTGTGTTAGACGCATATAAAATGCAAAGGGAAAGGCTAACGATGGAGATGTATAATCCAGAAGTGTCGGGAAAAAAATGAAAGGATGGACAATGACTGTATGCTGAGATTGAGATATTGTAAAGGAATTATTTTCTTACACACACACACACACACACACACACACACACACACACACACACACACACAGGCGATCGATTGCTTTCAGTAATCTGCCGTCAGAGCAGAGGGATACAGGTTTGAAGTGAACGAGTCTACTGCAGAATGTATTTATCTGAGGGGACAGTTAAGCAGGAAAATTTTCATTTGCAGGTCACATGAATGGCTGATGTAAGCCATCGATAGCAATCCATGAGTGAATTTAAAAAGACGAGCGTTGCAAAGTATCAATTTGAGGACTTGCAATAAGAGAATATTGAAATATTAAATATTAAACGGACTTTGCAATGCATTCTAAATCTATCATTCCTCATAAATTCATGTTTAATATCATGATGTCGGTGTTTAATACAAATTTCCGTCTAATTTCTGGAAGCATCACATTTCTTTAGTAGGGTAGAGATTAAATTAATAACAAATTATCTTTTATTTGTCTTGTAATTACGTTTAATGAATTTCATTCGATGCTAAAGGAATAATCGTTAATAGCATTAACGATTCAATAAACCTCTATCTGTTGGTAACCCCCACTCCCTCTTCAATGCATAAGCTGTAATTTACAATTATTTGAAGCATTTCTCTTTAGCATAGCGCCATCTGTTCTCCATTAATTCAAAGAGTCAGGGATGCTTATCAGTGGCCTTTAATTAAGCACCATGTGCTTAAAAACAACAATGCCTCTAACTACACTGATGATTATGGATTCGGCAGATTTCTTAATTGAAAATCAAATCATTCCTTTTCTCCACATTCAATATTACATTGAAGTAAGGAAAGCAATAGACATATTTTTAATGGCAAATAAAATCATTCCTTTTCTTCACATTCAATACTAGACTGAAGTAAGGAAAGCAAAGATTGTATTTCTGCAAATTTACTTTGTTTCCATTACTTCATTGATAGAATCACGAACAATGTAATTCTACTATTAGCCTTTATCCAAACAAACTGTGTACCCGGATACTTCAGAATTATCTAAGGCATAAAGACAATTCTGTCGAAGTCCAACATGTAAAGTTGCATGAAATAAGAACTTCCAGCAAAGATGTCTTAGTTTTAAAGTAAACTATCATTTTGATAAAATACGTTCTAGCTTGCTAAGTAAATATGCAGACTCACAAGACAGTTAATTGTTAAGCGGAGACTGCCTGTTTGGGCTGTTTCCGATCGGTTCCAGTTGGCTATAGAGATACTTTTGCGTCAGTAAGTTTTGTATATTTTTTACCTTCAATAAACAAAGTAATCACCAATAACTGAATATATGTCATTTTTTTCTAAATAATGATAGAAAATAACCAAAGATGCTTAGAATAACAAAACTAAAAACACTGGTGATTCGACATTAGGAGCCCATGTCGTTGTAACAACTGCCTACAGGACGCAACCAATTAATATCTGTTTACATACATACAATTTAGAGAGAGAGAGAGAGAGAGAGAGAGAGAGAGAGAGAGAGAGAGAGGGGGGGGGGGGATCAATTTATGGAATGTCATTTTCCATGATTCTAAAGTTACTAAAAGATAAAAATAAATTTCGTAAAAAAGAAAATAGACCAAGTTTATCACTATTACAGAATAGTTGATTCTTGAGTTTTTAAGAAGTTTTTTTTAATACCGAATAAAAATTGTATAATCTAGGCACTGCGTAAATGCATGAATAAACAAATGCTCAAGGTATATCCCCTCCTAGTGGAAAACAGATCGAAAGCAAACGGCGTGTGTAATTACAAAGGTCCAGAACTTGAAAAAAATATCCGAAAGCTATTACATCCCAAACGATTCAACTCAGGGGAACAAAAAAGTTATAACCACACGTGATGATGATGGGAAGGCTGACTTTCGCTTACGAGTGTGGTCAATCTTGTACTAATATATATATATATATATATATATATATATATATATATATATAATATATATATATATATATATAATATATACATATATATATATATATATATATATATAATATATATATATATAATATATATATATATAATATATATATATATAATATACATATATATATATATATATATATATATATATATATATATATATATATAAAATACCAACGCACACACACACACATATATATACATATATATATATATTATATATATATATATACATATATATATATACATATATCTATATACATATATAAAATGTTGTTTTAGTACGTCTTTAAATCAGGTGATCTATCAATCAGGCCTGTCAAAACCATATGTCACTTCATTAGAGTTCCTGTGAATCTTATGATGAAGTGGCATTGGGTGATATTTGAATTTTGTGGGTGATTCAATTTGACTATGATAACTTGTAACACCCTGAGCTCAGCATGCACGGTCGAAAGAAGTAAATAGAACTTTCTGATTTCAATAATCTAGAAAACTATGATAATAATAATAATGATAATAATAATAATAATAATAATAATAATAATAATAATAATAATAATAATAATAATAATAATAATAATAATAACCTTTTTAATGTTCATAATTCCAATGATGATTATAATTTCATTCATTTTTATACATACATACATATACCAAGGCACTTCCCCAATTTTGGGGGGTAGCCGACATCAACAAATGAAACAAAACAAAAAGGGGACCTCTACTCTTTACGTTCCTTCCAGCCTGCCAAGGGACTCAACCGGGTTCAGCTGGTACTGCTAGGGTGCCACAGCCCACCCTCCCCCGTTATCCACCACAGATGAAGCTTCATAATTCTGAATCCCCTACTGCTGCTACCTCTGCGGTCATCTAAGGCACCGGAGGAAGCAGTAGGGCCTACCGGAACTGCGTCACAATCGCTCGCCATTCATTCCTATTTCTAGCACGCTCTCTTGCCTCTCTCACATCTATCCTCCTATCACCCAGAGCTTTCTTCACTCCATCCATCCACCCAAACCTTGGCCTTCCTCTTGTACTTCTCCCATCAACTCTTGCATTCATCACCTTCTTTAGCAGACAGCCATTTTCCATTCTCTCAACATGGCCAAACCACTTCAACACATTCATATCTACTCTAGCTGCTAACTCATTTCTCACACCCGTTCTCACCCTCACCACTTCGTTCCTAACCCTATCTACTCGAGATACACCAGCCATACTCCTTAGACACTTCATCTCAAACACATTCAATTTCTGTCTCTCCATCACTTTCATTCCCCACAACTCCGATCCATACATCACAGTTAGTACAATCACTTTCTCATATAGAACTCTCTTTACATTCATGCCCAACCCTCTATTTTTTTACTACTCCCGTAACTGCTCCCACCACTTTGCAACCTTCATTCACTCTCTGACGTACATCTGCTTCCACTCCACCATTTCCTGCAACAACAGACCCCAAGTACTTAAACTGATCCACCTCCTCAAGTAACTTTCCATTCAACATGACATTCAACCTTGCACCACCTTCCCTTCTCGTACACCTCATAACCTTACTCTTACCCACATTAACTCTGAACTTCCTTCTCTCACACACCCTTCCAAATTCTGTCACTAATCGGCCAAGCTTCTCTTCTGTGTCTGCAACCAGTACAGTATCATCAGCAAACAACCACTGATTTACCTCCCATTCATGGTCATTCTCGTCTACCAGTTTTAATGATAATTTTATGAGTATGCATAACAATAATGATAATAATAATAATAATAATAATTTCAATAGTAGTAATATTCTTAATAATTTCAATGGTAATAATAATGATTTTAATCATTTTAATGATTATTATACTTCTATCAATAATAATAATTATACTAATTTCAATTCCAAAAAAATATAATTTTTGATAGTTTTAGTATTAATCATCCTGATAATTAAAAAAAAAACTGCATCCATATGACACTTCCTGACTCTAATTAAAAAAAAAAAAACTTAGAATAATATATAAACTATTAGCCATCATAAAATGTGGGGTAGCTTCCAATATTTTACAACTTGCTTATCTTCAGTCAAAATATTTCCCTACTCTCAAATCTTACGTATCATTTATCCTCAACAATCTAAAGTAATTTATGCCAAATTACAAAATATTGACATTTCAAACACAGAGTTTAATCAGATTTCAAGAGAGTCACCCCTCTAAGATTACACACTATATATATATATATATATATATATATATATATATATATATATATATACATATACATGTATACACGTGCATATATATATATATATATATATATATATATATATATATATATATATATATTATTTATATATGCATCTCTCTCTCTCTCTCTCTCTCTCTCTCTCTCTCTCTCTCTCTCTCTCTCTCTCTCTCTCTCTCTCTCTCTCTCTCTCTATATATATATATATATATATATATATATATATATATTAATTTGTGTGTGAGCATGTGTGCGTATGCATGTTAATGGTAAAGTAATGATTCTCTATTTCAAGTCCTTTAAAAAATGAACTGCTGTTTCTTTATATAATTAGGAGTATTTGCATAGTCCTTATGCAACAAAAATGAAAAATACCCTTTATACATTTCACTACCAACACAAATGTTTAGTTGTTTACCGTACTTATTTTTTATAGTTCTGTCTCTTACTGCACGCTTTAAATTAAGAGTTTTCAATGTCATATATTCAATATGACTCCTGTATGTGAAGGGTAATGGAAATAACTCCCAAATACTCTTGCTATTATAATAACATCATATTGAACTGCGAGCTTTTGACTTAAGACAATAAAACAAATTAAAAAAAAAAACGCTGACGATGGTACCTTTGACACTCTGGACTAAACCAAAAATCGGCAGCTGGTACTTCAATTACATACGGTTACGGGTAACTATTAAATTGTAAACTTTTAAAAAAAAGTATCAATCTCTCATACCTCCTTTTCGTGACAGTTTTCCTCCAGTAAACTTCAAGTTGCAAATTTATTTTTGCGTGACCTAATTCTTCCTTAGTTTTTCAAATACATTATAAAAATTTATTTTGTATAAATTTCACAGTCATCTAGAGAACAAAAATCTATCAAGTTCAAAGTTAGGTTCAGTAAGACCTATTAAAAATGGACAATGATTCATAAAATGAAAAAGCCTTTATTGATCTCCCCTCCAGTACAATTCCCCAAAACAACCTTTTCCTTCTGTTCAATCAAATCCCTATAAAAAACCAGTTTGTCATTAGAGGCAGGTAGGAGGGGACATATACACAATAGTTGCAAAAATAAATTGTGAAAATAACGAGCTGATTCTAAAATAAAAGTCACTAATTTGTATTTCCGCTTTAGACGAAACACAAAGTACACGATGTAAAGGTTGATATGGAAAATAAAATTGACAAAATTTCATCTAATCTCTCGTATTGATTATCATGAATACGACAAAAACAAATGAATGGAGGGTGAACATTTTCTTTTTTACATAAATATTAAATTGAAAGACATTTGGTACAAAATTGAGTTCACGATGGTTAGAGATTTAATCGGAAATCATTCTCAAGTCAACATTTCCAAAAGGGTAAGGTGGGATAAACACACAACACACACACAAAGTATATATATATATATATATATATATATATATATATATATATGCATATATATACATACACATACAGCATATATATGTATATATATACATATATACAGATGGATAGCAAATTAAATAGAAATATGATAAATAATTACTCGATACGGTTTTTTCTTAGGAGACTACAACATATCAACATTTCTTTGATCCTCCATGACTCTTCT
>NC_090728.1:39565930-39638430 GCF_036898095.1 Palaemon carinicauda
ATATTGTACAATACCTATTTCCATTGATAAAAAAAAAATCTGTCAGTAAATAACATTTACTTTTTTTTTTTTTTTAGACGGTATAGTTTTTATTTACATTTAAATATTTACCTGTATACAAAGAGAGTTTTACCGTTTGAAGTTGGGTAAACATAAAAAATAAATAAAAAAAACTTTAAGGCGAATTTGTAGTTTCATGATTTCCCACAATTCCTCGTTCTTTGACAGAGTTCTAAATTATTCCAAAATGTTGGATTATCCCTCTTTTCAACGGTATATTTACTTTTAAAATTAATCTAAAAAATATAGTATTCTTCATAGTGTTGAAAAAAAAATAATGAAACAGAAAAACAGCTGCAGAGGATGATTGTTATCTCGTAAGTCCCACGATTCGTCGTTCAATTATCAAAATTCTGAATCATTAAAGAACAAAATACATTCAAATAATGTTTTAACACTCACCAGGGAACAGTGCTGAGATCTATTTCTTCCTTTTTCTTCATTATCGGTACCATGTCCACACTTCTACATTTTAATGCTATGACTGTAGGCCTATTGAATCTTTGCGTATCCAAAACCAGTTCTAAACAAATACCCCTCCCCCCACCCCGGGCATCTACTTACTTTACAACGTAAATATTGACTTATTACTTTGAACTGTGAATTTGATATAAAGCAAGGCAAATTCGTTGAAAGAGCGGCTATTGTCTGTAAAAGAGGGCTGTAAGCGAGCTCACTTATACCCCTTGCCTTTAGCTAAGTTGGTGGCACAAATACATGCATAACTAACACGTTTTGGCAGTTTGACAACACTTCAGTTATATCACAACGATATATGAATATTACTGTGAGGTATGAACACTCGGAAAACGGGAAAATTAAAACGCTGTTAACGATGATGGTTCGATTTATACTAAACTATTAACGGTTGGAATTTGGTTGTTACGTCTGTTGGCTTGCTGGAGGGTAGGTGCTTCAAGCATTTCTCAAGTTAATATCAATGCTGTAGCACTGCCAGACGCATGGCGATAATTCCAAAATTAATAAATACTTACGTGAATAATAACTAGAATAAGAGATGTAAAGAGATATAAAGATGCTAAGACATTTATTTAAAAGCCGCTGGACTTTATTTCCGGTGTTTCTTAAGATTTTGCCGTACAACTTGTCAGAGTGAAACATACTGTACAATATCAGAGTAGCCAGAGATCACTTTTAGGTGAATTAAAACATTTATTGAAAAAGAAAAAAAAAATAAAGAAAGAAAAAAAATGTATTCGTCAAAAAATCAGCATCCCACCCACTATCCAGGAAACGCAAGACAGCATGCAGGATAAGGGTTAATGGCGTAGTGGGCGGGAAGATTGGTAATTAGTATATAAGAATGTCATTGCGGAAAAAAAAGTAAGTTTAATAATTACAAAAGCTACAAAATAATTTAAATGCATTATGTTTCTCTCTCTCTCTCTCTCTCTCTCTCTCTCTCTCTCTCTCTCTCTCTCTCTCTCTCTCTCTCTCTCGTGCATACATATTAAGGATTTCCCAAAAGAAATTTGTTATATATATTTGTGATATAATAGAGGTAAAAATCATAAAAAAAAAAAAACACGAGTAATTTGACCTGAAAGCTCATGGAGTGTAATGCCAGGCTGACACTTGCACGAATCTGTGGCACGCATTGGCACGACTCGAGTTGTGCCAATGCGCAAGCTAGTCGTAAACTGGTGTGAAGTGTACGTAAACCCATCGTGACTTCGTGGCATGTCGTGACGAGAATTTTCAAATGTTCAAAATTTTGGTCACAACAAAATTTCGCGACCGGGTCGTGGACTATGCCCAAACTGTTCATGAACTCGTCATGACCTCGTCGGGACGATGCGGGAGGATGCGTGCCAGTGCGTGGCAATGCGTGCCATGCCACGACTGTCACGAACTGCCATGAATAGTTCACGAACAGCTCACGTCGAGTTCACAAGTAGTTGACGACATGTTGACGAATATGCACGCGTTGCAGTGTGGCCATGCTTCCCACTGACATGGTTACATGTACTTCACGCATTGATGGCACGAGCAGTTCACGACTAGTTTACGCACTTCACAATCAGTTTGCGCATGGCACGAGCAGTTCACAATCAGTTCATGAACAGTTCATGATCAGTTCACGAGCAGTTCACGACTACTGCGCGACAGTGGCGCTCGCGTTGGTGTGGGGGTATATATAGAGATTCCTGGACACTGATCGCTTTCTACGGGCCGACCAAGGGAAAGGCCCGTGCCAACAAGGAGAGTTGGCTGTAATACACTACGACGAACGAACACTGCTCGCCATTCCAGAGGTCACCAGCGAAGAGACAACATGCCTAAAAACAAGCTGACAAGAGTAAGAGGAAAGCAAAGAAGGCCATTTCCCTTAGCCTACACATACACCGAATAGACTGGCTTATTCTTTACAGATTCTCCTCTGTCCTCCTACACCTGGCAACACTAATATTCTTCACCCAAGGGATTTATTACTGCGCTATAATTGTTCAGTGGCTACTTTCCTCTTGGTAAGGGTAGAAGAGACTATTTAGCTATGATAAGCAACTCTTCTAGAGAGACACTCTAAAATCAAACCATTGTTCCCTAATCTCTGGTAGTGTCATAGCCTCTGTACCATGGTCTTCCACTGTCTTGGGTTAGAGTTCTCTTGCTTGAGGGTACACTCCGGCACACTATTCTATCGAATTTCTCTTCCTCTTGTTTTGTTAAAGTTTTTATAGTTATTTAGGAAATATTTATTCTAATGTTGTTACCGTTGTTAAAATATTTTATTTTTCCTCGTTTCCTTTCCCCACTGGGCTATTTTCCCTGTTGGGGCCGCTGGGCTTATTGCATCTTGCTTTTCCAACTATGGTTGTAGCTTAGCAAATAATAATAATAATAATAATAATAATAATAATAATAAAACTGACCAGGGATTAGAGAGGCCCCGTTTTTATATGGCGTGGCCAAGTCAGCACGACACCGTCCGAATTGCGCAAACTCGTCGTGCCAATACGGGAAATGTGCAAACTATGGGTAAACTCGACGTGCCAGTTCGTGTTAATGTGGACACTGATGGGCACGCATTCATGAACTCGTTGTGAACTATGCGTGAACTAGCCGTGAACAGTGCGGGAGCCTCACATTTCGTGCCCCAAAATGGGACGACTTGCCACGACAAATTCGTGGCCAAAAGTCGTGCAAGTGTCAGCCTGGCATAACACACAAACCCACTTTACTTCAGGATTGAAGGAGATATTCTAATATTTAGTAAAATGATGATATTGGGCCTGATCAAAACCTACGACATAATCGATAATATATACACTTGTTATTAACAAGGGATATATTGGTTAATCTTACAAATCTTTAGATTTCTCCTAAATTGGATTTTATCATCATATCATTTAACTATTAGTCCACAATACTAGGTGTTTCAGCTACTTGGTATATACGGAAAAATTTAGTTTAAGATCACTTTTTCATAAAACATGGCAGTCAATAGTAGAAACAAGTCAATATAGAAAAAATCAAATAACGGGCATTAAAAACAACCTTCCTCCTACTTATTCTTATATAACGGTGAATACAATCAATTGCAATTCAAACTTTTATTGCCGGAAGAGGATGGAACAAAAGATAATGAGTTACATTTAATAGACAAAAATAAAGGAGTCAAGTGAACTCTATAATTTTGTACATTTGAAATAATAACCTTAATTTTGTGCATTTGAAATAATAACGTTATGTCAATAAATCACCAACTTGAGCAATCATTAAAACTTCAAACATTAATTCAGCACAAAAACTAGACAAAAAAAATCTTAAAAAATTCCGAATCTTATCGATATCTACAAAACTAAAGACGTTTCTCCCACGCAATGAAAAAAATAAAATGTTTTCAAATGAGACATGCAGTATAGAAACACTATGGTGTCTATGATATAACACTAAAGCCAACATTTACGACATATCTGTAAGTAGCCCAGAAAAAAATATCGTCATCCATGATTATTGTAATATGTATTACAAGTGAAAATCTGAAGTAAAATGGACATATAAATCAACTAAAAGTTGACAACCAAAAGGCATTTAGGAATCAATAAAGGTCTTCCCATCTATATGTATATATATATATATATATATATATATATATATATATATATATATGTGTGTGTGTATATATGCATATATATATATATATATATATACATATACATACATATATATATGTATATATATATATATAAATATATATATATAATATATATATATATATATATATATATATATATATATATATATATATGTGTGTGTATATATGCATGCATATATATATATATATATATATATATATATATATATATATTTATATATATACATACATATATATATATATTTATATATATACATACATATATATATATAGATATATATATATAAATATATATATATATATATATATATATATATATATATATATATATATATATATATATATCCTTTCTTAACGATTGGTGAATGAAACAGAGCACCATATATATTTCCTCTCAGAAAAAAATAGATGGGAGATTATATTAGCTATTAAAGCAAAAAAGCCAATTCCATTCGAGAAATCCAAACAGAGGATACTTTTTTCCTGTCTGTTATCATCTTCAGACAAAAATATGCTGAAAACACTGAGCGTTCGTCTTAACCCGCGGCTACAAAACAACCGTCTGGGAACGGAAGATGAAAAGAGTACAGCGCATAGATATATATATATATATATATATATATATATATATATATATATATATATATATATATGTATATATATAAATATGCTTATATATATATATATATATATATATGTATATATATAAATATGCTTATATATAAATATAAATATATATATATATATATATGTATATATATAAATATGCTTATATATAAATATATATATATATATATATATATATATATATATTATATATATATAATATATATACATATATATATATATATGTATATATGTATATATATATATATATATATATATATTATATATATATTATATATATATACATATATATATGTATATATATGAACATATAAATATATATATATATATATATATATATATATATAGAGAGAGAGAGAGAGAGAGAGAGAGAGAGAGAGAGAGAGAGAGAGAGAGAGAGAGAGAGAGAGAGAGAGAGAGAGAGAGAGAATATTTTTATGAGGAATCAAAAATATCATCCTAAACATGAAAAACAATGAGTTAAAGCACCAAGGGGAAAATATTTCGATTCTATGTCTCACTAGTTTACTTTATCATTAATGCCTCATTTGAGTTATTTATTTCAAGGATAAGAAAAAAGAAGAGAGAGAGAGAGAGAGAGAGAGAGAGAGAGAGAGAGAGAGAGAGAGAGAGAGAGAGAGAGAGAGAGAGAGAGAGAGATCTAAATTTAGTAGAGGAAAATTTTAGAGTAAACAGAATTATTTCTGATTATTTTTTCAATGAAACGAAGTTCCAACAGAAGAAAAACGGTGGATCTTACGTAAACAAGGAAAAAGTCTCATGTTTGATCCTGTATATTTGGCTTTCACAAACAGAACCTGACAGCTTGCGTGGTTTAAACAAATATTACCAATATTAAATTTATGAACTATGTGCTACGAAGAATGATGATGACTACTAGAGTTTATAAAAAAAATTATGCCCAACCAATTGCTTACTGTAACAATACAGGGAACTTTGCCTTTCAATTAAAAGTGCAGTTATTGCCCAATTTACGGAATGATTTAATACCTTACTGTCTATCTTCCGTAAATAAAAAGAAACAGTAATAAAAGGACTATTCTCGTGTCATCTTATAGAGACGATAAACGTTAGAGGTAGCTTTTCAAAGGGACTGGATAAAGGCAAAAGACAAAACCAAGTTCGTACCCCGCAATTATAAGGATATATGAAGATACCTGTCGTTTCTCTTTGTGCATTATCTTTCGTCTGTTCTGACAGCTGAGAGAGATGAGGGATATCACAGTCATAAAGAACCAAACTTTTATTTGGGCTGAATAGGACCAGCCACAGAATGCACTAAAGTTTCAAGGATAAGTTTCCGAGAAGAAGGAACTTTCATTAACGTTAATATCAGATAAACAGACATTCTGCTTTAAAACAACATTCATACGTCATTTCCGTAATAAATGAAATGATTGTTTGTGAGACATACAAAGGAATGAAACATTTTAAAACCTCTGCTATTTTTTCATACAAGGGTATCGTTTCGTTATAATTTGGGTTATAAAAAAACAATTAAAAACCTTGAATACAGATAACCATGGTTGCTGAAAAAAAAAAAAAAGTTTTTTTATTTCAATTGAAGAACAGGACACCTAAGCGAAAAATTAGAATTATATTCGAAATAGTTTATGACGTTTAACACAATTACCTTGTAAGGCCAAATATAAACTATAGACAGATTAGTCGGGTCATGACAAAGATTAGAAAGCCAATTAATATTTTTTCTGAAAATTCAAACTCGAGAATTTAGGTCGTAACGTTCAGTTAATAACTCGAAGACTCATTTTCAAAATTTTTCTTAGATAAAAGGAAAGGCGCCCATCAACTAATATCATCATGGGAATGGGGATTAAATATCCTTAGCATAATTTAATATGATCCTTCAATACCTTTACCATAATTAAACTTGATCATTTAATATCCTTAGCATGATTAAATATGACCATTGAAAATCCTTGGCATAATCAAATATGACTAATTCTTAATGCGTGGGTGTTTCTTCACCTAATAATTTCTTGCAAAGATAATGATGCCTCTGGTCTCTTTTTTTTTTTTTTTTTTTTTTTTTTTTTTTTTTTTTTTTTTTTTTAAATGTATCTGGGTTGATATACGGGACAAGCCAGCTACTTGAAACCCAAGGGGAACATCTCATACAGCCAATATTTAAATTTTATCAAAATAAAAGTAAATAAACTCTGAAGGTGATTATAGAACATACGCTAGAATGAAAAACAGTGGGAGACAGTCGAATAGTCATATCGTACGAACGTGGGACTATTTCCTAAAAAAAAAAAACGAAAGTCATGAGATATAAGACAGAGAGATGATATCATCAATACAATCAAATTAAATGTGATTTTTTTTTTATTCTTTTTACACGTTATCTTTTAGAAGAATTTGATAAAACCATGAAAACTAAAAGCAGGAAAAGATTATCAACCTTAATAGGGACAGAAGCTTGAATGAAGAAAAGAACATGAAGCAATAATAATATGATGGATAGAGTTATCCAAATAAAAAAAACATAACAGGTAAAATAAAGCAATAGTGATGAAAAATTAAAACTACAGCCTTTCAAATTCAGAACGCTTTGGTCAAAAGAGGAAAAATTGAGTACCGCACGCGTGTCACACGCTTCTAACTGTAACGTTATTCTATTTACTGCATCTTTTCGTTATCACTCTCTCCCTTCGCACTGCTAACTTGTTTCTACCTATATGTGCTTGTATTAATCTGTTTGAATTTTTGGACCTTTTACTGGAACTGTTGTTATAAAACCTCACTGTCTGCTGAAATGAAGTTATTTGCAATTAAACCGTCTCTCACTTGCCACCTAACTGGTGCATCGGCACATTAACTGGTGCATCCGCACATTGATGACCCCAGAGTGTTCAGCTCCCTCCTGCTTTCCCCTGTACTGCTGTGTCTTATGGTTTGATGATGCCGCCGTCAGACACTGACTACTATCATTGTCACGCCCCTGAAACTACCGTCCTTTGCCAGCAGAGAAGCATTAGCCTAGTTCCAGCTGCTGAAGTCCAGTTTTGTATCAAGGACGTGAATTGGTCAAGTACCAAATCAGATTATGTTCTCGCGGTGATCACAAAGACACTTTATCGGAAATCTCAGATTAGCTGTGCGAGCAAGAAGACATGCCAATAATGTACGGCACCTTCAATTCATACCTCCTGAAGCAGTGCTCCACATCGCCAGCTGCTCGCATAGAGAAACCTTTCAGCTCTCTCAACAACCCTTGGGGGACCAATAGGTATTGCTCCCCCTCAGGGAAATGACCAGTATCCCTCGCCTACAAACTACTACCGCAGATGGTTCTCCTCGTGAAGTGCATCCGCACAGTTGCAGCTACGCATTGCAAGAAAAGATAAATTCACTAATACAATAATTGTATGGGTGCACCTCATATATATATATATATATATATATATATATATATATATATATATATTCATATATATATTCATATGTAAATATATATATATATATATATATATATATATATTCATATATATATTCATATATAAATATATATATATATATATATATATATATATATATATATATTTTCATATATATATTCATATATAAATATATATATATATATATATATATATATATTCATATAGATATATTCATATATATATATTCATATATAAATATATATATATATATATATATATATATTCATATAGATATATTCATATATATATATTCATATGTAAATATATATATATATATATATATATATATATATTCATATATATATATTCATATATGAATATATATATATATATATATATATATATATATTCATATACATATATATATGTCCTAATTCATGTATATATGTGTGTGTTTTACGTCAAGGTAAATGACCTCAATATTCATGAGTATTTCACAAAAACCGATGTCTTGGCATATTATTGCAAGCTTGCATTTTGATAGTGAAGGGAGTTTAGTTGCCGGCGACCGCTCGAGTTGACAAGTCCCTCACCTGAGAGGGTTAGTTGTGTATAGTGTACTTACGAACGAACCTTTTGTAATAAATGAAGAAAACCCATATTCCGACGTCTCATTACCCGTTTACATGGGTCATATATATATATATATATATATATATATATATATATATATATATATATATATATATATATATGTATATATATATATATATATATATATTTATATATTCATATAAATAGATATATATATGATTATATTCATATACAGTATATATATATATATATATATATATATACAGTATATATATATTCATATTATATATATATATATATATATATATATATATTCATATATATATATATTCATATATATATATGTATTCATATATATATATATGTATTCATATATATATATATATATTCATATATATATATATATATATATATATATATATATATATTTATATATATATATACACATATATATTCATATATATATATATATACATATATATTCATATATATATATGTATATATATATATATATATCTATCTATCTATCTATATATATATATATATATATATATGTGTGTGTGTGTGTGTTTTTGTGTGTGTATGTGAGTACATGTATCCATGTATTTATGAGTGTGTTTGTCTGTGTTTCAACATCCAGACGCTTTCCATACAATGGTGAGCTCCTGGCAAAGACGATACTGATAATTCCCATAATCATAATTGGTTCACTGGTTGGTGGATGAACCCACCTCCTTGTGATGAACCCTCTAAGAAGGTAGCTTATGCATTCTACACTTCATACACCACGGAAGGATCATCCTCAGCGGGTCAAAACCTCCATCAAACATAATGTACTCTTCATCTCTATCTTGAACTCATGTTCTTTCTACCTGAATTTGATGCCAGTTCCTCGCATCATTTTTCAGTCCATCAAAATCTTCATCTTCTTCATCTTACGGTTGTGGTAGCTTTGAGGAATCATTACAATTTATCATTTGAGAGTCACGAGTTCGAGCCACGCCCTCCACTTCATAGATATACCCAGTGATCATAACTTGACAGTCTTTATGAGCTATAAATAAACGAGGGACTTGGGTGCACATCTCTACTTTCTGAGACATTAACAGTAACTGTCTGGTCTACCATAGTCTTCCCTTGGATGGAAAGGGAGTTGGGCGCTGATCATATCATGTAATATAATCAGTCGACAGTGGGGCAGCCCGATGGTATTCATATTTCACCGAATTGTTATCTGTTATTTTTTCAAAATGACCTAATTATCTCGAAACACTCTGAAACGTGTTTTCACGTACGTCAACTTTCATTACTTATTCCTTGTATGTCAATTTTTATCACAGTTTCAGTTCTTTTTATTCTACATATACTTCGCAAAAAGTATCTAAACACACATACAAACACACACACACATACATACATACATACATACATACATATATATATATATATATGTATATATACAATATATACATACATACATATATTATATATATACATACATATATGTATATATACAATATATACATACATATATATATATATATATATATATATATATATATATAAACACCACATATTTTATATGTTACCTTTCAATAGACAAATATCTAATGCAACATCATGCATTCCTCACATCCGCTATTGTGTCTTTTCATACGAAACGAATTTTCCTTCCGCCAGCTGAGGCTTCCACCTCAACTGTCTGTCTTCAGTCCCACTCTGGTATTCCCATTGATTATATGAATATCCTGTGGGAAAGATCAATTCCCGATATGAATGTTAAATAGTACTTATTGAATATATCCTTTTTATTTTAATCTGATTTCATACCACGATGCTATTAGTTTCCAATGTTTTACCTCGATAACTCATCTTCATACTTTTGGCAAATACTTGTTTAATAAAATGAAAAGAATGATTATGTGTTTGAGTTTATGCATGTGTGCAGGCACGGACGATATAGTGACAGTTTTTCGAAAAGCATGATTATTATTATTATTATTATTAATTGCTAAGCTACAACCCTAGCTGGAAAAGCAGAATACTATAAGCCCAAGGGGTCCAATAGGGAAAATAGCCCAGTGAGGAAAGGAAACAAGGAAAAATAATTATTTCAAGGATAATAAAATAAACATCTTCTATGTAAACTACAGAAACTTTAACAAAACATGAGGAAGAGAAATTAGATAGAATAGTATGCCCGAGTGTACCCTCAAGCAAGACTAAGGACATCAAAAGTAATTTTTATTACAAAACCATAACTATATCTTTTATATTAAACTTTTAAGTTTAATGGAGGGGAATATATTCCCTAAAGTTCTACATTTTAAAAACCTTATTCAGTAAAAGTGAAATTTCCCACCTAATAAATCTGCAACTAATTAGTATAATACATCGACGAGATATGTTAAGATTGAAAGGGCACTTCCATTACTAGCAAAGATTAATACTAGGCTTACATCTGACTTTAAAATCTTAAGCGAGTCCAGTTAAAAAGAAAAGACAGGTTTAATTATACTAGGCTCAAAAGGAAAACAAAAACAAGAAAGTTCTGTGTGTTTTTTTATCATATGTTAACGCTCACATTCGCAATATAGAGACCCGTTTATTAGCTTAATTGTCTCTAATAGGAAGAATGAGTTTATATATATATATATATATATATATATATATATGTGTGTGTGTGTGTGTATACTATATATGTATATATATATATATATATATATATATATATATATATATATATATACATATATATATATATATATATATATATATATATATATATATATATATATACGTGTGTGTATACTATATATATATATATATATATATATATATATGTATATATATGTATATATATATACATATAAATTTCGTTCTTCGGTAAGTAAATTCTCAATACTTAACGTCCACAATTCCCTCCTTTTGTGTAAAAACTATCACAACGAACTTTGGTCATAGAGAGCAGAGAAAAAGGCGAGTATCTTCCCCTATAGGTAAAAAAAAGGGAGAAAGATTAAAAAAGCGTAAAACGAGAGAAAAAAAGTAAAAATCCACCTTTCTCCTTGTAATCGACAAGAGATCCAATCAAAGTTCTGTATCTCATCCACAAGAGACACGCCACAATCAATTACATCTTCAAGACATCCCCTGTTTTTCAATTCCATTTATATAAATAAAATACCTGCTTATTCATACAAGGTAATCTCTTACCGGTTCATTTCATCCCTAAAGGAAAGGAGATAAAACACAAACATGAACATTGAAAGAAAGATGACTTCATCAAAGCAATCTGAATAGTCTGTGTTTTTTTCCCCATTCCTTTTATCTCCACCAGACGAAAAAAGAGGGAACATGAAAAACGTATTCATCAAAACCTACATTGGCAAAACATGTCTCCAAGAAATGAAGAGAGAAAGATGATTTAGCTGCATGGATGGCTTGATGACGGTTGGTGGGTGGTGTGGAAAGGAATAGGATTCAATTTGTTGTGTTCAAGGTGAGCTTATACTTGAGGATGAGGGTAGCCTCCCTGCTAAAGGCATAAGAGTAGTCGATTGCAGTGTTCTTCTAGTTCCTCTTGATTGGATATCTTGCTGTTTTCTACAATCAGGTTTTTAAGTTTTACTGTTTTACATTACATATTCAGCTCAGCTTTCTCCTTTTCTTCACCTTGTATATTTTAATGATAATCCTCATGGCATGTTCTTCTTGTTTGTTATATCACAATCATTATACCATTCACCAAACGCTTTTTAAACACCGATCCACCTCATTGTTGTGATAGCCATTATAAACATATTTGGGGATCCTATCTAGTTTTAGGGGCATTTCATGCTAAGTTGTGCAATGGAATAACACCCTCTGTGCATACACATTGATTACACCGTTCATATAAGTTTTGTGAATTCACTCTTTTCATTTCAGCATTTGTGAGTTTGGTAAAAGCATAAGTGACATACCTATACTTCTCCTTTCACTAACACAGTGAGGAATTAGAGCTTTCCATGTTTTTTTTTTGTTTTTTTTTTTTTTAAATAAGGGCGCATTTAAGGACAACATTGTCCTCAAAAGTATATTCAAGTAAGTTAAGTTCTTGATTCGTCTGGACAGGCACCGATTTATTATTTATGTTGCAAAAGTAATAATGCTGACGATTAGTGCCGGGTTTTATGAAAAACCCGGCGAAAATGTCGTCTAATTGGACTTTAGTGATCCTTTATGGTTTCTACAGATTTCTAAGAGAGTTCTGAGGGCCAATTATATTTGTCAAAGTCTGGGGTAGCATCATCATGATTAGCATCTAACTATAAATATATAATGGTTATGGCAACCTAGTGGATAACGTCACATGATACACTAGTAGTATGTCCAGCACAACTCACAGCTAGATAAAGGTTTTACTAGTGTTCAAAACCTCACGTCCCCTTTGAGCTACAGATGGGGTGTTTGGAGATACCAATAGATCTACCTCTGAGTCATCATCAGCCATTGTCTGGTTTCCCCAGGTTATAGCCTGGATGATGAGAGGGCTTGGGTGCTGATCATATATGTATATATGGTCAGGATCAATGACATAGTCATGTCCTTTGCATTTGTCGCTCACGATCGACCTTTAAACTTCTATAGTCTACAACAGTGAAAACACTTAAACCATTCAAGGACATAGTAGTACTCTCTGACAAAGAACTCCAACTGGCTTAGAGAAACGGGACTGATGACTTCAGGCAATATCTATTTTGTGTATAACGTCAATAATATATTGATCGATTTAGCCATTTCTTAGGCAGTGGTAGATATCTATTGGGGTTCCCTTTTCCAAAGCATACTATATAGCATCGTTTCATAAAACTAGTGGGAGGCAGTGACCAAATGACAAGGGGTATGGAGTTCGCAAACATAAATTTTACATTAATTATATAGAATAAAGCAGAGAGAGAGATAGATACTAAGTTTTAAAGCTTTGAATATGTAGGGATGTGGTGGAGATGAGAACATTTTTTATGACATTGGATGTTTTGGCTCTTAGTGGAGCAACGAGGACACAGGGTGATTGGGGATATGGAAGCCGAACGGTGTAGAGCTAGGCTAGGAGTGCTTGTGAAAAGAAATAAGAAAATTTTTACTGAGAATATTTTGGAGAGTAGCAATCTGTTCCTTATTGGTTTCATGGAAGGGTGGTTAGGCCAAGATACAGTGGATATATGCGTATGTGTGGTGTGTTCATACCAGTTGCAAATACGTTGTTTTCAAATAATTTTCTTATGTGTGACTCATCCTATGAATGAGTCATTAATCCACAATGTTCAGCGCGGCTATGAAATGACAAAACCCTAAACATGAGGCCTTTGTTATGCAGTTGTCTAGAAACTGCTGCATTTGTTGATGTATATATTACGAATATGCTGTATATATATATATATATATATATATATATATATATATATATATATATATATATATATATATGTATATATATATATATATGTATATATATATATATATATGTATATATATATATATATATATATATATACTGTATATATAAATTCTGTGTGCAAGTGTATATGCAAAGGTATTAATTTTAGCAATAACTTTCAATATACACATCTAGGGGTAATTGGGCATATTGACGTGGATTATTTAATAACCTCTGCGAGTTATGAATTTTTCTCTCTCTCTCTCTCTCTCTCTCTCTCTCTCTCTCTCTCTCTCTCTCTCTCTCTCTCTCTCTCTCTCTCTCTCAGAATGCAGCAGACACCAACAAACAGACCCTGTGTCAAATACCGTACAGAGCGCATGATCATGAATCAAATATCATGATTTGCTCTTCGTGAAAACATTACAGCAATCTCTATGAAAATTTCTATGAAAATCTAATTTTCACATTAGTGGGACATGATAATCAAATACTCACACTTATCAGAGCAGCATCAGTGACGTGTCAGTTGAATGTCAGAGACATTCGTGACGCGTCAGTGCCCTATATGCACGCATATCTGTCATTTCTAAACGTGGAGTTAGTTAATGATTGCCATAATTCTTGATGAAGAGGAAGAGGCTAGCATAGGATGAAGAAAAGAAAGTGGGTACATGAAGCGTGGAAGAAATGAGAAAGTGAGAGAGCTTTCTACTCTGTAGAAGAAATCAAGTGAAGATGATTTTTTTTTCTAACATTTTTGAATGTCCAAAATTGCTTTCAATAAATTTCGTAGTGAAACGGAGGGTAAATTAAAGAAGCATAATAATTCTACACCAATTCTATAAGTAGTTCGTCATTCAATTTTCTAGAAAAACGTACAACACTCCTCCCATGTCCGTCGGAGCGACGTTATTCAAATTCCCGTCACGGAGACGTAACTGACATTGATAGTCACAACACGGTGCTGAACCGGACATGAGTGAGTGCGGTAACCAAAATCATGTAACAATATTTCTTTTAACTGACACTGACGAACTAAACGGTCCCCATATAAGTCCGTTTTGTTGCCAAACAAGGATGAATAGTTTAAACAATTCTCATTAGCATAAGATA
The DNA here is from genome assembly GCF_036898095.1 of Palaemon carinicauda. NCBI lineage: Eukaryota > Metazoa > Arthropoda > Malacostraca > Decapoda > Palaemonidae > Palaemon > Palaemon carinicauda. The sequence goes on from NC_090728.1 coordinate 39,581,295, forward strand.
TAAAAATCTTTTCCAAAGAAAGTGATTTAGATTTAATTGTTTGTTAACCATATCCTTGAAAAATAGCCATAACAATAATCAAACCAATATGGTTAACTACACTTGTATTCTTATCTACATGGGATAAGAAAATCTAAGACATAACCCTTTACAAAATAATGACAATAGAGATAATTGAATTTCAGTCTTTTACCAAAAAAAAAAGTATGAAACTTTTTATACTTCTTATCAACAAAAGCCATGAAAAGTCAATAAACTAAAAATTTCTGCCTTTCATAATAATAAAATTTGTCTTTCACTTCTTTTCATCTGGAATATGAGAAAAAGAAGAAGAGAGTAGTTGACCAAAACTTGATAACAACAAAGCAGCCAAAACAAAGGAAATTTTCTTTTTATTCCCATTTTAAGGGATTTTTCTTTAATTTCTTAGTCAATTTTTCTTAGAGCAGAGAAGCTACGGAAAAAGTAATGAAGCACTGAGACCTGAATTGAAATGAGAATCTTTTATGATCTGAATACAACAGTAAAAAGGAAGCATTAATCAATATATGAGAGAGAGAGAGAGAGAGAGAGAGAGAGAGAGAGAGAGAGAGAGAGAGAGAGAGAGACTACGTTTGTTGCAATAATCTAATTGTAAGTAATATGAATTCCGATTCTCCCGTGAAAGCACACACAACAATGTTCTATGCTTCTAAACCAAAACGTTTAAGGTGATAAATGTCCTATTTCAATTTACATCAAAACTTACTATCGTTTCGTTATGAAAGACTGAAAAGGATATCGAAGACGGATAGAATTATGTATATCTTAAGCAAAAAACGTGGACTAAATTCCAAAATTCATCTTTACCCATATAGCTTCGTTTTTTTAATAATAATAAAAAAAAAATTCTTTGCCTTGCAGGAATGGAACCAAATTTCAATAAAGCACTACCTAAATCTAAAATGCCAGTATTCGTTCACCCTGAGGCTGTGATTCTAGTTGTTGGGAATTTCAAGGTAAGTTAGTTGAGATTTCCTTGGACAGAGCCTGGAGGTACGAGAGCCCCCTATTTACAATCAGATTTATATGAGTGGATTTATAGGTTATTGATATCTTGCCCAGCACTGGAGCCAGTGAGGCCATTTAGTGTCCAAGTGCATCTAGGGTTAAACCCTTGAGTTACATTATGAGGTAAAAGTTAGAAGAGGTTGGACAGCAAGGTCGAAGAAAAAAAGAAAGGAGGTAAAGCATATAGAAATAAATACAAAAAATGCAGCTAGAGGCTAAAGAACCGCTGCAAAGACCTTTAGTTAATGCCTACAGTGCACAGCATGAGGTACTTTAACGGCACTACCCCACTATGGGGTCAGATTAATATGAGACAAATCATAAAGTGCTCTATATGAGCTCGGAAATAACAAGACCTCTTAAAACCCCTTCTATTGTCTTTGATTGAGCTCAAACGAAAAAAGAAAAAAAAAACTTTTATTCCTGGTTTAACCATGAACAATTATTGCTTCATTTTACCTCTGTTTGCTTAAACCAGGCAGGTTGGTCACTCCCTGTTCGAAGAAAGTGGAATTATTTTTGGCTAATGTGTTTGAAAGTAGGCAGATCGATAAGAATCCTAATTTTAGTCACTACTATTTTCCACGAACATTTTTTTTTTCTGTGAATACAGCTGAATTCCTAGTACCTGAGCAGTCTATTACTTTTCACAGGTTAGCTGGGAGGGATCCTTTTTTGAACTTGTTGGAAATTAGGTAATGTTTCTTTATGGTTGTGGTAGTTCTAACTAATCCGATTAGCACCCTATTGAATTATTTCTTTATAATATGTAGAAAATACATCTGATTATATATTGTATAAAGAATCATCTACTTTAGAGTTAGCAGTCTGTCTTTTTGAAAAGCCCTGGTGGTTATAATGCTCTTCTTAAAATTGTCAGTAAAAATAGATGGATTCTGATTATGAAGTTCACATGATTGGTTTTGACTTTTGTGTTGCGTTTGGTTGCGTTAAATATCTGAGCACTTTATTTTCAAACTTATAAAGGTGTTTTTTTGTTTTTTTTAATTCTTGGAAAGAATAGTTGGTAATAACCCCAATATTGGCTAGATGAATATTTCATCTGGTCTTTCTCATGACAGTATTTTTGGCCCTTTACTATTGATTGTATTATGTACACATAGTATGTGGTTTGGCCTTGAATATGGCCTTGTTGCTTATGCAGATGATGATATTCTCTCTGCATCGATACCACATCCTGTGTGAGACATGAATTTGCTGGCTGTCTATGTAAAATTAGTGCATGGTGGAAATTATCGGGAATGAAATTAAATCTTTACAAAGCTCAAGCCATGGTCGTTAATAAGTAGTGGATACTGGATCATTTTTCTCCAGATCTTCTCATTAACAATATTTCTTGAATTTTTCTTGATTGCAAATTCCTTTTGGAGACATATCCACTCTATCTTATCATCAATTGCACGAAAATCGATTGTATTGAAAAAACTTTCAAGATTTTGTGGAACTTCTTTGTCTTCAGGAAAATTTTCAATTCCATATTTCTGCCATATTTTAAACATTGCTTTCATTTTTTTAGTGTAAAGGAAGATGACTCATTTTAAACTATTGGACATAAATAATTATGTCTCAATATTACACAGTGCTCTAAAACTTTTATTTGTTCAAATAGTTGAGTAATTTTCCGAGTCAAACAATTGAATTGATGGAACTTCATTAGTTGTAATTTGGTGCAAACGCTTTTTTGTTTATCTCATTTTTGTTATTACTAATTTATGGCTGGTTATTACTCATTTATAGTTAGTTCTTTCCCTATTGGGGCCTTTGTCTTTTATCATTCTGCTTTTCCGACCAGGATTTGCAACTTGGCTAACAACAACAACAACAACAACAACAACAACAACAACAACAACAACAACAACAACAATAATAATAATAATAATAATAATAATAATATGCAGTTTAAATATATGCACATTCATATCATAAAGAGAACATTACTTGTCTGTAAGGTTCACCTTTATATATGAGATATCACAGACAGCAGCAATCGAACCCAAAAAGCCAGAAATTCAAAATTTTGAAGACATGAAAGCTACGAAAGTTCTGGAACTTTTCATCACTATACAAAAGCAGAAATAATACCTAACTGCCTCATCTGTCTTACCCGAAAACTTAACATAAATTTAATTCAAAAGCAAGAATTTTGATCCTATCTCTTTGTCATATGAAATCTACAAGGATTATTTTCAATAATTATTACTTGAAAATCAACAGTTTAAAAACCCGTAATCTTAATCGGAAGTTCGAAAAAATCTACTGTTCTCAGCCGTATTTCAGTAAAATGCAGGGGACCGTAATTTATACCATATTATGTTATTATTTTTTACGCTTTGGTGACCGTAATATCACTCCTCTACTCCTTTTTTTTTTTTTTTTGCAACAATTTTTTGACTGAATGCTATACTGAAATTCAAGTCAATCGTGATATCATATCTAATTAAGAAACCACAATCAAGTTACTGCCTACATGGTTGATAACAATACAATGATTATTCTTTTTATATAAAAATAATACGTTAAACTACAGCAATGAGTTTTACCATCGTAGAGAATCACAATTTCTTAATATTACTCAATCTTACCCAGTATAGACATATATACCCATTGTATTCCAGTGCTATAATTACGACGGAGAGTTTGTGTTCATAGTAAAAATAGAAAAAAAAAATGTTAACTTTCAATCAGTGATTGGGAATGTTAAAGTAATATGTACGCATTAATAAAGTATAGATTTTTAATATCGGAAGTTGACAAAGTGAGACAGAAATCAAACAGCAGTTATCAATAATACCAAAGCAATTCAAATAGTAATGCTATTTTAATCAATTTATATTTTGCTCTTTTTCCTTGCGCAAATAAAGCATCTTGGAAAAAGAAAACCAAAATGGGAAAACCGGCCAAGGTCTAACGCAAACCTACCGTCTTCCAAGAAAAGAAGAAAAAGACGTATCACCAGAGAAAGAAGCAATGAAGAGAAAATTCAATGATGAAAGAGAAAAGGCAAAGATAACAATAACTAGCGGTAAAGAATATAAACTTGTGACGTTATGGTAGGCAATTCTTGAAAAACGAGAGAAAGAGCTATATAAGGAAGAAAGAGAGAAAATAGAAGGAGACTTTCAGGAAAAATTCGAGGACACATTCCACAAAACTTTTAGTTTGATAAGTTGTTAACCGTAGAGAGAGAGAGAGAGAGAGAGAGAGAGAGAGAGAGAGAGAGAGAGAGAGAGAGAGAGAGAGAGAGAGATTACTTGAGGGGGTGGGTTTGTTGATTCCTGTTCGAGACCCTTCTAAAGAAAGAGCGAGACAGAAAAAGAGCAACTGGAATGTTACAACGAAAATGTATTTTTACGAACATTTCTCTTGATTATGTCTTCAGTAAAGTAAAGTTTTTCATCAGAATAAACTTTTAGATTTTGAGTAAACCAGTGGAGAAAAATGTGCATTTTGGCCTCTGCTAAAAGAAATAAAGTTTAGTCTGTGTTTTACAAACAATGGCTACACTCAGCATTGAAGAAAGACCTAAGTTCCGAGGATAAACATAAGTCAGGTATAACCATTAGATCATCTGAGATCACAACACTATTTATTCTTAACTTTATCGCAAAAATAAAGGAAATAACTATCTACAAATCTATATAATGTTCAATTTCTATATACACTGTCTTCACAAAAAGTAAAAAGAAAAAAACATCAATAGAATGGATTGATGGAACAGGAGAAATAAATGACAGTCGAAAACTCCCAAGTATATTAGGAGAGGAAACAATAGGTAGTTTCATATACACAATTAGGAAGATACCAAGAAACCCTCCCCTTTCATGGATCTTTCGAAGGACCCAATACTTGCACCTTTCGGAAGTCCTGGTGATGAGGGATATCACGGTCATAGAGAACTAAACTTTTATCTGCAAAGAATAGACCCAAACCGGGGACTTTTTTTCCCCTCTCTCTTTATAATAGAGTATGATACGAAGAGAGATAGCAAATTCTCATTCCTGTGAAGACATCAAAGTTCCCAGGCAGGTTTCTGAATAATGAGACTCTAATTCATGTTAATCTGAGAGAGAGAGAGAGAGAGAGAGAGAGAGAGAGAGAGAGAGAGAGAGAGAGAGAGAGAGAGATTACTTGAGGGGGTGCGTTTGTTGATTCCTGTTCGAGGCCCTTCTAAAGAAAGAGCGAGACAGAAAAAGAGCAACTGGAATGTTACAACGAAAATGTATTTTTACGAACAATTCTCTTGATTATGTCTTCAGTGAAGTAAAGTTTTTCATCAGAATAAACTTTAGATTTTGAGTAAACCAGTGGAGAAAAATGTGCATTTTGGCCTCTGCTAAAAGAAATAAAGTTTAGTCTGGGTTTTACAAACAATGGCTACACTCAGCATTGTAGAAATACCTAAGTTCCAAGGATAAACAAGTCTGGTATGACCATTAGATCAACTGTGATCGCTACTAATCATCACAACATTATTTATTCTCAACTTTATCGCAAAAATAAAGTAAATAACTATCTACAAATCTATATAATGTTCAATTTCTATATAAATTTTCTTCACAAAAAGAAAAAAAAAATCATCATTAGATAGGATTGATGGAACAGGAGAAATAAACGACAGTCGAAAACTCCCAAGTATATTAGGAGAGGATACAAAAGGTAGTTTCATATACACAATTAAGAAGATACCAAGAAATCCTCCCCTTTCATGGATCTTCCGACGGACCCAATACTTGCACCCTTCGGAAGTCCTGGTGATGAGGGATATCACGGTCATAGAGAACTAAACTTTTATCTGCAAGAATAGACCCAACCAGGGACTTTATTTTTCCCCTCTCTCTTTATTATAGAGTATGATACGAAGAGAGATAGAAAATTCTCATTCCTGTGAAGACATCAAAGTTCCAAGACAAGTTTCTGAATAATGAGACTTTAATTCATGTTAACCATAAAAGAGAGAGAGAGAGAGAGAGAGAGAGAGAGAGAGAGAGAGAGAGAGAGAGAGAGAGAGAGAGAGAGAGAGAGAGAGAGAGATGAAAACAAGTGTTATACAAGGTAATTGCAGACATCATAACGATTGTTACTTCCGTCACGAAGTGATATTTTTATTATTTTTTTCTCTTTAGTGTACTGTAGTATTGTGTGTAAACGTCTGAACAAATATTCATTAAATATTTTAAATCATCCAAAAAATAGGCAGATCAACATTATTTTTCTGTTTGTAGAAATCAGAATTTGCATTGGGACAAAAATCAAGTCGAAAGGGAGGGTGTTGTGAGAGATACAATCTATATTTATCCCGAAAGTTTGCGACTAAATCTGATAAAGGAAAAAGAGAAAGCTATCAGGCTTTGATGGCAATTAAAAACAGAAATTCTTAATAATATTTACTAGTCATCTTCAGATCAAAAACGAATTCTTCATTTTTTACTGACGCTCTTTTTAGAAATAAAAAAATATGCAGTTTTCTTACAGAATTAGCACTAAACTAAGATGAGCTACAAATCCTGGTCTTGGTTCAAATCCTGGTATTGTTCTTACTGGTTTTCTCACACGATCCGGGCTAACTAGTACTATGGGTAATACTGTATCCGTTTCTGCATCATAGGTACTACGAACGTGTTGTTTTAGAAGATTTAAAAGTTGCCATGAATGGCAGCGTAAAGAGACAGTTCGTTGCATTAGCGCCCAATGTCCTGGTGACGATCATTTGCACATAAGATCAGTAACAAAGCCTCTCTCCCTCCAAGAGAAACAGACAGGGAATGCTGATGACTCGGTTGATGGACCAAAACCCAATCCCTAGCTGATAAAGACCATAAAGTGATGTTCGCTTATGAATTCTGTACTCACAGAATGTGGGGCTTTTCCAAAATCACTAAATAACCACAACTCAATACATTTTGGAAACCCTCCACGTTGGTATAATTTTCCGAGCTATTGAAAGACAACAGTATATTTATAAGAAAATCACAGGATTAGAGAGACCAGAATCTTCAGTAATTATTTCCTTATCATGCTGAATTATTTTCAATAACCAAGGGTTTTTACAAACCAAATAGATGTGTATGGTATTTTTGCCAGGAAAAGTAAATCCCTGATCACGATCTTTTACCTAACTTTGAATTACAGGCCACCAATTTGAAAGTGTATGTCGACATACTAATCCTTACCCCACAGCCAAGTGACTAGAACGCGCAATGTTATGATTTTCAACAGCTGAAAGGATGACACACCATGCAAGTCTCATAAGGAGTGACATTATTAATTCTCATTCGTGTTAAAGACTAACCGTTTAAAGCCAGTTGCTATAAAATCAGTGTACCAATCATGCAGGTGTATAGGTAGTTTACGACTTATGCTAAACATATCCGCTACAATAGTCTGATTCACAAGAACGTTTATCCTGGAAAAGAAAATCCCTAAAATATCTTGATATGGATGCAAAATAAAGGCCTAATATAAAAATCATCAAAAGAAAAGTTCCGATCCACGATACCAAAAAATCATCTCAGTGGTATAGATCTTTAGGAAAAATAGTTAGTTTTCTGTAAGCAACAGAATTCATTATTATGTTTCTGCAAAAAAAAAAAAAAAAAAAAAAAATTAAAGAGTGTGACCTGTGTAGGAAGATTCATGAAGTTGGAGAAATGTGCAAGGCAGTATTCTGGGTATGCATTAGTCTGTTTTGAAAGAATTGAATATCGTGTACCACTAACAAAATCACCAAATGATCTGTTCCAGGTTCTACTTCAAGAACAGCAACTACCTCATTTCATGAGTGGTTGGGGTATATAATTAAAACTAAATACTCCCCCCAACAAGATACTGAATTATCACCTGTGTTCGTCATTACAATAGGTGTGAAAAAAAATCATGCTGGACCCTCCCCCACCACACACACACACACAAAGTTACTAAGTCTATGTATAATGACCTCCCCGCTCCTTACAACTAAGATATTACCTAATGTAATCTGAATAAAATAATTCTAGGTGCATAGTCAGTGCAAAAATTGCCCCAAATCTAACAAGCATAATCTAATGGACTTCACAAATTGTTAATTATTTCCTCTAAGCAAACTGGTAGTCAGAATTATTTTTTACTTAGATAATATAAACTTATATATAATGTTGAACATACAATTTTTGGGTAACCTTAAAACACATGAAAATTTAAATTGATAAATTCTGACTGAAAAAAAAAAAAAGACTCCTGATTATGAGCTCTAATTTTGGGGCTGCAGAAAAGTTGATGTTCCAACCCATAGTAAATTTCTCGTATCAAAATAAGAGTTTTCTTGTCATCATTCGCTCAGATAATGTTAAAAAAAAATGCCGACGAATGATCTACAATTTTATATGAACATAAGATCGAGATTATGAACTTGAAAGAAAGATCAATTTCAACTAGAATTCTCAATAGTATTATCGAAATTACATATGTTTATAAAAAAAATCAACGTTTGCTTCCTTAGATACAGAGCTATTTTATTTTCATATTGCGTTTCAACAAATATTCGTTTGGAATGGTGATGTTCCAAGTCTAGATTACATGCCATTAAGGATTTACCTCAAGAATAATGGACAGTAAATTCTAGTAATATTATGATAAGTCAAACCCCCATTTATATTGTACCGACACCGTAACATATATTAAAACCTACAGGTTCTAATTTAGTCCTATGGGAAGTGAATCAATTAAAAATTCTGATCTGGTGATACGAGAAGTAAATGGATATGCAAAAGAATAGTTCAGAATACATACATATCATATATATATATATATATATATATATATATATATATATATATATATATGCGTGTGTGTGTGTGAATGTATATTATAAATTTCGAATTAGATTTGAATTTCACCCACCAAAACCATGATTAAAGCAAACTGGCTTACCAACAACGTGGGAGGCTGCAAAAAACCGAGATTTTTAAACCACTTTTTGATTTTCGTTTTAGTGACTCTGACAGCGGTGTCTGCAAATGAAGTAATCTCTTTGGTGTGCATTTCATCTCTGAAGAGAAGAGGACGACAGAAAGAGACAGCAATCAGGAAAGAAGACGGTTTCATCAAAGAGAACCAGAAAATAAACTTGTAGTTTTCTTCCGTTCAATCCTTCTCAGATAAACACAATTTGAGGAAAAGCAACAACGAACGTTTACATAGAGCCACAATAAAGCAAAGCATTGCCAGAAACTGATGGGAAAACGAAGCTGAAAGAGAGAGAGAGAGAGAGAGAGAGAGAGAGAGAGAGAGAGAGAGAGAGAGAGAGAGAGGAGAGAGAGAGAGAGGGGGGGGGGGGGCTTTGGTTACGAGGGGCTATAAATGCTTCGTTGGCTAAGAATATATAGTTTTATTATTTCAAAACTTTTATTCTAAATAAAACAAAATACAAAATCTCGTTACAAACCTGTTGTAACATTAAGTTCACGTTATATTTGATAAATTTATCCAAGAGAGAGAGAGAGAGAGAGAGAGAGAGAGAGAGAGAGAGAGAGAGAGAGAGAGAGAGAGAGAGAGAGAATCATAGTAAATAAACCTAGATATATAATGCTTATGCTGATTCAATTAAATATCACAATTACATAAACTTACAGTCATTAGGTAACTAGCGTAGTGTAAAATATTTTTTCGTTTGACTTTTGTAGCATACGTTTTATGTCACATTGATCATAGATAGCAGAAATAACTGATATTCTCAGTATAGTATACAACAGGGTAGGTAATCCCAAAATTGAGATCTAGAAACGATCTGAATTAATACTCGGGAATATTTTTAAGCTGATGGATCGCTGATTCGTGATCAAAATAAATAACCATTGAATGAAGCCCTTTACTAAAAAATCAAAAAAGGAAAGGACAATAAAGTAGAATACTAAATTGCTCTAGCTCTTGTGATGAAATGAGCCCGGAAGAGACTATATCGTATGCAGTCATCAAAGGGAAATAAAATAAAATAAAAGACAAAATATACCATAAACGACAAAGCTCGAGCTGCCTAAATATGGCTTTCGAAGTGAGGTTCTAAAACTTGATTTTCAATGCGCCTGGTCATAGCGAACTTATCTTAAGTAGCAGGAGGGTAAGATCAAGATCTGATTTTATTTGTTACCTTTGTTTTATTCAGAGGGATAATCGGAGTCTAAGTTTAATTTTGGTCAATCTTTATCTAATCTTTTCTATATTTATGTTATCTAGTATATCTGACTTTTGATTAATTCCTTCCATGTCGGTAATTCGGCATTTTTCGTATAGGAATTATTGAAATTTTGCAAAACCAATGGGTTGCTACTTTTTGCCCATGGTTAACATTTTTACATGATTCTAGGTCTCGATTTTTTTTCATAAACAACTTACTAGAATTTCCTTCTCCTATTTCTCTTGGAAGCATAACGCTTACTTTATACTATACTGTACAAGCAATTTATTCATTTCCCATATGGATTTCTTCCGTCACCTAAAACCCAAAGCGGCGTACCACTTACAAGTTTTTTCTAGTCTTTATAAAAAATAACAAAAGATTTCATTGTTACAAGACAATTTTTCTTTAGACACTTGCAATGCTTAAGAAGAAATTTGTAGTTCATTAGGATAATAAAATTTAATCATTCTATTTTTGTAAGTTTAAAATATTCATAAATTCTCCTTAGCCTTTTGGTGTTTTCCTTTGCAAGGGACTACTTATCTTTTTCTTATCGTATAAGAGAGAGAGAGAGAGAGAGAGAGAGAGAGAGAGAGAGAGAGAGAGAGAGAGAGAGAGAGAGATAGAGATTTTCCCACTTGGCTCTAGCTTTTGAAAACGATATTGTGATTCTCCTCATCATCCATAATTTCCAGGAAAGGAAGAGCCGGTTGTATTAGTTGCAAGATTCATAAAAAATAAACGAGATTGCGAAGGTACGAAACGGTGCTCCCTCCCTTTCATTTGTCCTTCTATAATATATATATATATATATATATATATATATATATATATAAAATATATATATAATATATGTATAAAAAATATATATATGTATGTATACACACTCTACAGTATATACATATATATATATATATATATATATATATATATATATATATATATATATATATATATATATATATATATATATTCATATTGCGAATGCTTTATCCCCTTAAATTAATATAAAATGATTTCTTTGCCTTTAGTTCTAATCGTGTTTCATTGTACTTTCTTTACCCAGTTTTGTATACTAATAAAGGACTGAAATTAAAGATCCCCTTAGGGTTTGTTATTATTTCCTCGTCCACAGTAGCACCCTTCGAGTTTATTAAGTCTCCCCATGTCCATTATGGATAACCTACTTGGCTTTGTACATGCCGATGGCTACCTGCAATCATGGAATGTTTTATGAGAAATTTTGCGTCAATTTATGGTCAATAATTTTTAGAGGAAAGTTTTATTGAAACGATTGTGCAGATATTTTGGTAGGCAAACCTAGAAATGTGGAGCCTCGTATTTCTCCCCCTCCACAAATTTTATCAGAGTTCATGGAATCAAAGGGCTGGATAGGCTGCATGTCTGTTTGAGTAAATTTTTCAACTGTTGACTTCATAGCTATGGCAATATTTTTTACTGGCTTTTACGGCAGAACATTTGTTTGATAAGTTTCAGAAAGAAGTCTTTACTTTTTTTGAACTTATATTAAAACAAAGACGAAATCTGAATTAAAAATATTTCAACCTTTACATCCACTGATGTGGTCTGTTTCAAAACTTTTGCCGTGTGTCTTAATTTATATAAATAAATAAAGATTCCAGTTTTATTTCATAACCAAATTAAGATTGCATATATGTCTATAATTCGGAATAAGTTCTCTCTCTCTCTCTCTCTCTCTCTCTCTCTCTCTCTCTCTCTCTCTCTCTCTCTCGGAATTAATCACTGGAAGGGATATATGCAATTATTAAGCTATTAATGGAAATTGATTTCAATAAAAAATAAGACAAGCTGTACCTCATGTGATCTTTAACAAGGTAAATAGAAAAGGTCAGAATAAAGGAAATAGTTTTTCCCCCCTTTTTTATGTCTATAAATTTTTTAAGACAAAAAGTAACAGTTCCATTTTAGGATCCGTGAGAATAAGATACTGTGGCATTTTCTTCATAGTGGTGGTATGAAGCGTCCTTTTCTTTCACCTTTTCCTTGTCTTTGCTGAGGTCACTTCTCGCCGTTAATTACTCGGTTATGAGACCACGAGAACCATGAACTATTCCACTTTTTTGCCTTTACTTCCCTTATTTATCAGTTTTAAATTTCATTCAATGGTTATTTGATTTATAAAATGAGCAATAGCACGTGAACCAGTAATCCGTCAGCTTAAACTCGGCCTCATTTCTTGTAATGTTTCCCATAAGGAATAGAGAAAAAGATAATCAATAAATAGTTTCACAACTTCTGGAAAAGTCAAACTTAAACGATATTATTAGGAAAAACCCTTGAAGAATTAGTAATTAGGTATAGACAGACAGAAAGACTGAGAAGGCTCTAAAACTATAGGTAATATTTCTTGAGAATAGTACATAAAATAAAGTGGTATCAAGAACTAAGGTAATAAGTGATATTCCAAAGAAGATCACACAACCTTCCACAAACCCAAAGGAGATTCATAGAAATGTTACGCAAACAAACAAATAAAAACTAAAACATTTATCATAAATATGAAAAGTGAACGGCTGAAGAATTTAAGATTTTAAGACTATAGATGCCCCAACCATCAAATTTAAAGATATTGGTATTATTCAGGTCTGGAAATGGTAAAATACTCTACGAATCTCAATAGAGAAAAAAAATATATGAACATTATTCTTGTGACCTCATTCCAACAGAAAATCGACATGAATACACTTCAAAAAGGAAAAGGAAAGGTAAAGGAGAGGAAGCTTCTCCATGCAAGGAAGCACTCAAAAGATTTCTGTTCACTGAAGCCTCACCTTCCTTTAATAAAGGAAGCTTCGCCCGGAAGAAAAACAATTCTTATGGAGATAACACAATTCTAACAATAACCCAAGGAGAGGGAAGACTCTATATTGTCATTATATCCTGAGAGAGAGAGAGAGAGAGAGAGAGAGAGAGAGAGAGAGAGAGAGAGAGAGAGAGAGATTGTTCATATTTCTAGCCCCACGCAAGTTGGTACTTTGAGTAACTTTTCCAGAGGAAACTAGTAATGCCCGGTTCAGTTAGGGAATGTATGGTAGATTTCCTTATAATGAATTCTAGAGATTGGATGAATTGTATAAAATTATATTAATATGGAACTTAATCTATGCTTCACATATCGCGCATGAAGACGGACTTCCTAAACTGCACGTGTCTGATTTTCTTGTTTAGGCATATGTCAGTATATTTGGCTGATTAAAATCATTCTGGAGAGATTAGGCATTATGACTTGAATCTGGCAACACTTCGGTCCCTCGTTACCATAGGAATTAATCTAAACAAAACAAATCTGTTGCTATTGAGGTTTTACTTTACTAAATCCATTTTCGCCGATTTTCAAAATTTTCTAACATAGACAACTAGCTATTTGTCATTAGTTCATTCAGAATTTCTTATTGAGGGTATATCTCTAGGCCAATGCTTAATTTGCTAAAGTATTATATATAGTAAAAAAACTTTCCTTTCAAACATGAAAGCTACGCAAATGTATATGCATGCATACACATATACACGATAACCACAACTCAGTATCAAATAACATAAAAATTTAAATTGAATCGAAATGAAATGCAATCAGAACGTTAATAGCGTCAAAATATTTCCACTGTCATCCAATGCCCATCGAGAACAATTCCCCCATTCTGAAATTAGAGCGAACGAATCAATTATGTTTATATGTTGACATCTCTACTCTGGTGTCACCACAGATGCATGGGTTAAGATGGAACTCAGGGAAGAATATTCTTATTTACATTTATTTCTTTTGTAGCCAGGTAAATCCTGATCTACGAACCATACTGACAGTAACTTCTAGAACTGGATCTGGTCCATGGGATGACTTTAACTGGTGTCCTCTGTTATTAAAATTCATAACGCTACCAACAGAGAAATAGGAAGTTTTCTTAACTGGATATGCCAATAACAGACGTAGAAGACTTTTCTATGCCAATCTATGTATTTGTTTCTTCCGAGGCTTCAAGAGAGCTGCGCATATCAAACAGAATAGAGTAAAAACAGTACCAAAACAGCAACACAATTGGATTTTATTTCCTTGTGGATCAATAATAAAATCTTAACTGCATAGCTTTTTTTAATTAGTCTTGTAGCAAGAATGTTACTGTACTATAATTTTATTTCCTTTATTTAAAACTGAATTTACTATTGTTTTAGCTATTCCTTTTTTAATACTACCAAGCAAATGCATCCACTACTAATAAACCTTTTTGCCTGTCTGCTAACTAATGGAAAAAAGGGTAATTAGAGCTAGGCTAAGACAGATTAACAATTTCAAAGGAGGTGCTTGGCTAATATTAGCAGCACGTAGAAGAGTATTTCTTTGTAAAAAAGAAAAAAAAATACTTCCCCTGACCTCACAGTCCCTACTTTAGGACAACAAATAAGCAAATACTCAATTAATAATTTATTAATATGAATAGGAGCGCTTGGACATTTCAATCATCCATATTTCACTACATATACAAAATAAACACTAACTTATCATCAATCAATCTGAAGGAAACATATGCTACACATATCTTGTTCTTAAGCCACAAATATCTAATAAAAACAATGTATTTGTGTTTCTAGTAGAAGCTCTACACATTTACATAAAATTACTGTTATTTTTCTGATCTGGTTCTAACAGAAATTAATTTCCTAAAATCAAAAGTAAAGTTGTAACTGTACACTTGAAGTGTCCAAAACTGAATGACAATACTTAGCACAGAGCTAACGAAGTTACCACTGATCACGTGACTACAAAACAAGTAGAGACTGATCAATCAGGGGAAATGCTTTTCCAACTAATTAACTTGTTCAAACGTTGGAAAATTCATTTTTTAAATCACTCCTTTGGCTCTCATTGACTGCAGGGTGGGTCCGGTGGCCCAGTATCAGTATCGGGGCATATTTTTCGACAATGGGTTGTCATATAACAGATCTGATGTTAGAAAGCCTACTCAACCCTACCCAATCGACGGTGGGTAGGGAGGGTGTTATTACAAAGGTTGAATGAGTCTATAAACATCAAGCCTAAATACAGCAAGTGCACTTATTGCTTTTCACGTTCTCTGTTGGAAAAGTGGTTAGAAAAATATTGTCCTACAATAGCCTAATATGTAATAGGTCGCCAGACATTGAACACAGAGGAAAGAATGCTTTCTTATTTTTTGTGATGCAACAAGGCAAAATGTAAATAAACTATAGGAGTAACCTAAAATCTTAAAGGAGGGCAGGAGCTAATATCAAGATGGAAATGAGGCAAACTACTTTTATGGTGTTATAAACAAAGATATTTATAACGCAGAAAGATTAAAATAATACAATAAAAGAAATGAGTAAAAGCATGATAATGAGCAGAGAATTAGGAGATGGAATGTCACTATCAGTGACCATTAATTCACCCATAAAATATAAAAGCATCAGTCAAAATGTAGATCTATTCTACGTTCCCAGAGTCCGTTTCAAAAACATCAAATTCAATAAAAATCCCATTGATTGTGAAGGTCAGTTACATATTTCAATCATAAATGAAATTCCGAGCAATTTTCTGCTCTTATTCGGATTTGAAAGATTTTACATAAACGTAATCCAAACAGTGATCTTAATATTGTCTTTATTCTAATTTTGTTTTTCTATTAATATCTAGAATTTACATTAGAGGCGCAAAGAGAGAGAGAGAGAGAGAGAGAGAGAGAGAGAGAGAGAGAGAGAGAGGAGAGAGAGAGAGAGAGAGAGAGAAATATCTCCACATGTGGCAATGAATCTATTCGAATTTCCTAAAATTTTGAATGTTTTAGTAAACAAACAGAATATTGGATTTAGCAGTGGAAGTGAAGGAACAATGGAATGTATAATTTTGGCAAATAACTCTTCGCACAAACAAGAGAGAGAGAGAGAGAGAGAGAGAGAGAGAGAGAGAGAGAGAGAGAGAGAGAGAGAGAGAGAGAGAGAGAGAGAGAGAGCAATGCTGTACATTTAACGTTATTAAAAATAAACGGAAGCAATATCTCCCATGATTATTTCTTCCGTAATGTAAGCCTTCACCCCAAGGTAAACCGATTTGTTGTAAACATTTAGAGTAAATATACAATTTCAAGATGGAATCTGTAAGTTTGTTCTTCATAAAAAAGAAATTAAACATCTCGGTTGTGGTACGCAAACAATAATCATCTTTGGGTTATAATGATCTCAGAAAATTACTTGAGACTGATAGAAATTTTGCCCGTGACTCTAAAATAGATATTACCGATTAATATCACGACTCAATTTAGCCTACCAAATATCATCATACTTGAAGAAACATAGAAATATTGCCCATTTCATAAAATTGTAAATTACACTAAGTGTTTTGATCTAGAGTAAAATGAAATGTAAAAGAGGAAAGTCGTTGAACATCAGTCGTATTCTGTACACAGATTACCAGTGTCTTAAGAAAGGTGTAAATAAAATAATTTTCTTAATTATACCAAAAAGAAAATACCAAGACAATCGCTTCTTTCTAAGATGGGTGAGTTAACTTCAGTCTTTGCCGATGGCTGATTGGGATGAAGAATCTAAAAGACTCAGGAAACCGAAAATGTTTCATTGAATAGAGCCAACCCACACACGACAATTAGTTTTCCCTTTTTCTCTTTCTCTCTATCTCTGCTATAATTAGAAGAGAACTACCAAAACCCATTCGAAGGAAGATACCAGAATTCTAAAGATAAACTCCTGGAAGAGGAGTCACTTTAATCAAGGCTAATTTCAGAGAGAGAGAGAGAGAGAGAGAGAGAGAGAGAGAGAGAGAGAGAGAGAGAGAGAGAGAGAGAGAGAATTCTACGTGGAAATCTTCCTGGAATATCTTTAATGCACCAAACTTTTAAAATATATTAGGGAATTCCTCTACGAAAATTCCACGCTGGAATATTGAAGGTCATAACACGAGAATACCTATGAAGCATTTGATGCAATCAATAAGTTATGTTTACTTTCAAGTAATTTTTGTATGCTTAAAATATTAAGGAATGTCTAATATTCATGTTCAATAAAAAAAAAAGTTCAATAAACAGATTATAAATTAGTTTTCATTGACGTAAAAGAAGAGAAAGAAAAAAAAATTCTGAAAGTTGGATAGGGGATGAAGAAAAATCCATTAAAAGCTGGTTATAAAACCTCCAACGACAAATGGTGGAAGATTAATGGGTCATAAATGAATTGCAGAAAACGTTGGTCAATATCGACAATAAAATCAGCAGATTTCTGTTGTAGCCTACTTATAGAAATAAAATGTTTTAATGTTATCAAACTAAAATGTTATATAACCTCACACTTATATGAAAATGCTACTCAATGTTCTTTCCTAACGTTATCCCTACATTAAGGGATCAGTTGCTTGATGCCCTCTAAGCCTCAGACGTAGTTAATCATTTGGCACAGGGTTTTTACGATCGTATGGCCTTGCAGTCACCAACCAAAATTATTGATGGTGGGCCTAACCTTTGACTCAGCAGTTCAACTGAAATGAAGCAGTTTCCACAATCATTAGTCGTGGGTCTAACCTCTTGCAAAAACGCAAGATTGCAAGATAGTCGCTGTCCTTTTAATTACTTTCTACGAGACAAGAAGGACGTACGGTAGTAGTATTCTTACTCTCCTACCACAGGGTGATTGGAAATATACTTATACAATATATTCGGGAGGGAAAAGTGATTATAGATTGAATTTATTGAAGGGGCCAGGAAACCATTTAGCTCCAAACGAAAACTAGGCAGTTGTAGTTCGAAGTAACAGTTAAAAGAGGTTAGACAACAAGGTGGAAGAAAGGAATGGGGAATGAAATTGCATTACATAAGATGGTTACAAGATAAGTGCAATTTAGAAGGGAAAGATGTTGCAAAGCAATCCGCGCAGTACACAGCGATAACTGCCCTGGTGGAGCAACAACCTTATTTAGGGGTTCGTAAATCCAGTTGTATGCATCGTCCACCGTTTAAGGGTTGCTCCTACCTATTATGACATATAACAATATCGTTTATTTTTTTAACTGTTATAATTTATTTTAAGGTTAACAAATAGGAGCCGATATATGAAAAAGTACGTCTGTTGTATCCTATTTCTACATCAGAGTAAAGATTTACAGATGACATCAACTTGAAGGACAATATTCGTATTATTAACCGCCCAAAGATCATCAAACATCAAATTCCCCGGAAAATGTAGCGCCCTGGCATGTACGAGCAATTGTACAGTAATGTTCTACGACTCCTGTGGCATTCAACTGATTCAACTTCTGCAGGAATTTCCCCAAGAAAGAATTGGATTTTACATTACGATTGACTGCATTGAAGATTGGGATCCTTCCAACAGATTTATTACCGGAGGCTCGTTGTCCGGCCTTCATCAGACATATCAAGTGAATGGCTACCTGATCACGATTTACAAAAAGAAAGAAAAAAAATAGAAATTAATCAACTAAATGCCTCAATCTAACGCACTCAAAATAAGAGAAATTGCCAAAGATTAAAGGTTAACTCCTATGTCACACAAAATCAAGTAAATTTCTAGTGCTTATTCAAAAGACAAAAGAATAGATTAAAAACTCATATTATGCCTAATAGAAGGCAAAATAAAGCTCCTGATGTGTCCTACAAAATAGATGTGGGAGTCGGTTAAAGCTGTGTGTTTTATCGAAGATCTTGGGTTTTCCTTTATTGTCTTTTCTTTCGGTGACTTATACTTCTATAAGTGAGGCAGTGGTCTCTTCATACCAGGCAATCCCTTGCAGTCTCATTTCATCTCAGATGCGAAGGTAAAAGAAGAAGACAGGGATGAAGACATAAAGACTATTTCATCAAAGGAATCCTAATTAAAATTATGATATTTTCTTTTTTAATCTTTACTTAACATATATAAGCTGAAAAGAAAAGGAACGAAGGGTAATCGACACGAACACTGACAACTCGAGCTTCTATGATTTGGAGAGGAAATCTCTATGAAGAATCATCAATAGGGAAAGGGGAGAAAGAAAGAAGAGAAAGAGGGAAGAAAGAGTAAAGTAAATCAGAAAAGAGAAGTCAAAGTAATATTGGTGATAACCATTTAAAGGCCAGTGAACTTGGAAAAATTAGATAAATATACTCCGGAAAAACCCATGAATAGATAGATGGGTAAAAATTTAATTGTTTGTTACGAGCTCACCATTAACCTCCAATCCCCACAGTTCATTGACTAATGTGTCAACTTGAGAGAGAGAGAGAGAGAGAGAGAGAGAGAGAGAGAGAGAGAGAGAGAGAGAGAGAGAGAGAGTTAATGCTTTTGTTAACCAGGTAATCAAAGCCAACTGAAATCTCATCTTTCATTTCTCTCAATATCGTTAGCAGTGAGATCACAAGTAGACCTCTATAAACAATACATCCTGACCGACAATCTTCTAGATCACTTTTGTGTTGCTTTGTCACTTATGAAAGTAGGAATTATATATATATATATATATATATATATATATATATATATATATATATGTATATATATATATATATATATATATATACATATATATATATATATATATATATATATATATATGTATATATATATATATATATATATATATATATATATATATATTTATATATATAGGTAAAGACCCTTGTTTAAATATACACTTGATGTACGATTGAATCAAAACATCATTTGCGTCTTGTGTGGGCTTCTGTAAACAGTATCTTTCAAAAGCATAGTCAGAAAATAATCTCTTTCTCCATTTTGCTATGAATATGACCTGGTGAAATTGACCTTTGGCCAAGGTTGTGTCCCAATCCTAAGTAGAAATTATCCATTGCATCTTGTGAGTATATGAAACCAAAGCATTACAGTTATGGCCGGTGACTTTAACCTAGTCAATTGACTGATTCAGGATCATAACTTATTAGTAATATTAATTTTTTTGCTACATGACTTGGTCATTAGGGAGGAATTAGTCAGCCCTCTACAATCTACTGCACTGGTAAAATTTTACAACAGACATTTTCTATTTAGAACCAAAATTTATTGTCTAACCGCGTTCACATCTATGGGTAGACGATTCTTTGAAATAATATTCTTAACAAAACTTTTTCTTTGTCATAAAATCTCTCTCTCTCTCTCTCTCTCTCTCTCTCTCTCCTCTCTCTCTCTCTCTCTCTCTCTCTTAAAAAGCTATGTTTATATGCAAAGTTGTATCCGTGAATGTATCTCATAAGTATTTTTCGACTCCTTGTTCCATTCAGAGGTATGCCTTTCATTGTTTACAAAACGTGCGTCAAACGTTTGACACACTTGAGTTCATTGTCATTAACTGTGAATTACTTGATTATATGTGTATATACTGCACTATATATATATATATATATATATATATATATATATATATATGTATATATAATGTATATATATACACTGTGCAGTATATACATATACTGTATATATACATATATTTATATATATATATACAAATGTATATATATTTATATATAATATAAAAATATTGTACAGTATATACACATTCATACTATATAAATATATATATATATATATATATATATATAAATATATATATATATATATATATATATATATATATATAGTACATTACATTATATAAAAAATTGAACAGTATATACACATTCATATTATATATATATATATATATATATATATATATCACATTATATACATATGTATATATTCATATATATATATATATATATATATATATACATATATATATATGTTATATATATACCATTATATACATATATATATACATATACATATATATACATAAATACATATATATATATATATATATATATATATATATATATATATATATATATACATATGTTTATATATACACTGCGAATGGTTTACCCTTTACATTTATATAAAATTTCTTGGCCTTAGTTCTAATCCTGTTTCATTGCATTTTCTTTCCCAGTTTTGTATACTAATAAAGGACTGAAATTAAAGATCCCCTTATGGTTTGTTATCATTTACTCGTCCATAGTAGCATCCTTCCTAAGTTTATTACGTCTCCCCATATCCATTATGCATAAACTGCTAAGTTTTCCATATGCCAATGGCTACTTGTGATCATGAAATGTTTTATGAGAAATTTTGCGTCAATTCATGGTCAATAATTTTTTGAGGAAACATTTATTGAAACAATTGTGCGGATATTTTGGTAGGCAAATATAGAAATGTGGAGCCTCGTATTCTCCCCCTCCACAAATTTTATCAGAGTTCATGGAATCAAATGGCTGGATAGGCTGCATGTCTTTTTCAGTAAATTTCACCCAAAAAACAGTAACTGTTAACTTTGTAGCCATGAAAATATTTTTTACTGGCTTTTACAGTAAAACACTTGTTTGATAAGTTCAGAAGGAACAGTCTTTACTTTTTCTGAACTTATATTGAAACAAAGACGAAATCTGAATTAAAAATATTTCAACCTTTACATCCACTGATTTGGTCTGTTTCAAAACTTTTGCCGTGTGTCTTAATTTATATAAATAAATAAAGATTCCAGTTTTATTTCATAACCAAATTAAGATGGTATATATGTCTATAATTCGGAATAGGTTATCTCTCTCTCTCTCTCTCTCTCTCTCTCTCTCTCTCTCTCTCTCTCTCTCTCTCTCTCTCTCTCTCTCTCTGAATTAATCACTGGAAGTGATATATGCAATTATTAACTTAATAGAAATTATTTTTGATTAAAAATAAGAAAGGCTGTACCTCATGTGATCTTTAACAAGGTAAATAGATAAGGTCAAAATAAAGGGGGAAATAGTTTTTGTTTTTTCCTTTTTTTAATATCTATAAATTTTTGAATACGAAAAGTAACAGTTTCAGTTTTGGATCCGTGGGAATAGGATACTGTAGTATTTTCTTAATAGTGGTGGTACGAAACGTCCTTTTCTTTCACCTTTTCCTTATCTTGCTGAGGTCACTTCTCGCCGTTCATTATGCGGTTATGAGACCACGAGAACCATGAACTATTCCACTTTTTTGCCTTTACTTCCCTTATTTTTCAGTTTTAAATTTCATTCAATGGTTATTTGTTTAAAAAAAAAAGAGCAATATTACGTGAACCAGTAATCCGACAGCTTAAACTCGGCCTCATTTCTTGTAATGTTTCCCATAAGGAATAGAGAAAAAGATAATCAATAAATAGTTTCAGAACTTCTGGAAAAGTCAAGTTTAAACGATATTATTAGAAAAAACGCTTGAAGAATTAGTAATTAGGTATAGACAGACAGAGAGACTGAGAAGGCTCTAAGACTATAGTGTAGGTAATATTTCTTATGAATAGTACATAATGTAAAGTGGTATCAAGAACTAAGGTAGTAAGTGATATTCCAAGATCACACAACCTTCTACAAACGCAAAGAAAATTCATAGAAATGTTACACAAACAACAAATAAAAATTAAAACATTTATCATAAATATGAAAAGTGAACGACTGAGGAATTAAGATTTTAAAACTATAGATGCCCCAATCATCAAATTTAAAGATATTGGTATTATTCAGGTCTGGAAACGGTAAAATATTCTACGAAGCCCAATACAGAAAAAAAAAAAAATATAATTATTCTTGTGACCTCATTCCAACGGAAAATTGACATGAATACACTTCCGAAAGGAAAAGGAAAGGTAAAGGCGAGGATGCTTCTCCATGCAAGGAAGCACTCAAAAGATTTCTGTTCACTGAAGCCTCACCTTCCTTTAATAAAGGAAGCTTCGCCCGGAGGAAAAACAATTCTTGTGGAGATAACACAATTCTAACAATAACCCAAGAAGAGGGAAGACTCTATGTTGTCATTATATGCCGAGAGAGAGAGAGAGGAGAGAGAGAGAGAGAGAGAGATGAGAGAGAGAGAGAGAGAGAGAGAGAGAGAGAGGAGAGAGAGATTGTCCATATTTCTCTAATAAAAAAAATGTTGCGTGATCTCACATCAGTAGAAAATATCTTATCAAACTTACACCTAGCCCCACGCAAGTTGGTGGTCATTGGAGTAACTTTTTCCAGAGGATACTGGAAATGCCCAGTTCAGTTGGTGAATGTATGATAGATTTCATTATAATGAATTCCAGAGATTGGATGAATTGTATAGAATTACATTAAATATGGAACTTAATCTATGCTTCATATCGTGCATGAAGACGGACTTCTTTAAACTGAATGTGTCCGATCTTCTTTGTTTTAAAGATGACACGAATTCGATAGCATCAATATGAAGTTGAAACATAATCATCTATATTCCTATCTAACATAGATAACTAGCTATTTGTCATTAGTACATTTAGAATTTCTTATTGAGGGTATATCTCTTGGCCAATGGTTAATTTGCTATAGAACTATTATATAGTAAAAAACTTTCCTTTCAAACATGAAAGCTACGCAAATGTATGTTCATGCATACACATATTCAAGATATCCATAAATTGATATAAAATAACATAAAAATCTGAAGTAAACCGAAATGAAATACGATCAGAACGTTAATAGTGTCAAAATATTTCCAATGTGATGTGATCAAATGCCCATAGAGAAAAAAATCTCCCATTCTGAATTTATAACGAACTAATCATTTATGTTTATATGTTGACATTTCTACTCTGATGTCGCCAAAGATACCAGGGTTAAGATGGAGCTTCAAGAAAAATATTCTTATTTACATTTACTTTTTATTCAGCCAAGTAAATCCTGATCTAAGAACCATACTGACAGTAACTTCTAGAACTTGATTTGGTCCAAGGGAAGACTTGGACTGGTATTCTCTGTTAGTAGAATTCACAATGCTACCAACAGAGCAATAGGAAGTTTTCTTAACAGGATATGCCAATAACAGACGTAAAAGACTTTTCTATGCCAATCTATGCATTGTTTCTTCCACGGCTTCTACAGAGCTACGCATATGGAACAAAATAGAGTATAAGCAGTACAAAAACAGCAACACAATTTGAGCTTATTTCCTTGTGGAGCAATAATAGAATCTTAACTGCATAGCTTTTGTTAATTAGTCTTGTATCATGAATGTTACTGTACTATAATTTTACTCCTTTATTTAAAACTGAATTTACTATTTTCTTAGCTAATTCCTTTTTAATACTACCAAGCAAATGCATCCAATACTTATAAACTCTTTTGCCTGTCTACTAACTAATGGAAAAAAGGTAATCAAAGCTTGGATAAGACAGACTAACAATTTCAAAGGAGGTGTTTGGCTAATATTAGCAGCACGTAGAAGAGTATTTCTATGTGAAAAAAAATACTTGAAATCACTCCTTTGGCTCTCAATGACTGGAGGGTGGGCTTGGTGGCCCAGTATCAATATCGGGGCATATTTTCCGACAATGGGTTGTCATGTAACAGATCTGATGTTAGAAAGCCTACTAGACCCTACCCACTCGGCGGTGGGTAGGGAGGGAGTTGTTCCAAGGGATGAGTCTTTAAACGTCTTGCCTAAATACAGCTAGTGCTCATTGGTTCTTCCAGTTCTCTGCAGAAAAAGAGGTTAGAATAAATTGTCATACAATAGCCTAATATGTATCAGGGCATATTTTCCAACAATGGGTTGTCATGTAACAGATCTGATGTCGAAAACCCTTTCGACCATACCCACTCGGCGGTGGGTAGGGAGGGGGTTACTAAAAAGCTTGAATGAGTCTATAAACGTCTTGCCTAAATACAACTAGTGAACTCATTGGTTCTTCCAGTTCTCTGCTGAAAAAGAGGTTAGAATAAATTGCCTAATATGTAATAGGTCACCAGACATCGAGCATAGAGGAGAGAATGCGCTCTTATTTTTGTAATGCAACAAGGCTAAATGTAAATAAACTATAAGAGGAATAACAAAGTCTTTAAAGGAGGGCAGGAGCTAATACTAACATGGAAATGGGGCAAACTACTTTTAAAGCGCGTAAACAAAACTGGTGACAGCCGTTAGTTAGGAATTTTTGCATGTTATGAACAAAGAGACTTATAGCGCAGAGATATTAAAAGAATACAATGAAGGAAATGAGTAAAAGCATGATAATGAGCATCGAATTATGAGATGGAATGTCACTATTAGTGACCATCATATATTACTCATTAAAAGCCGGATTTCACCATTACTATTTCAAGCATCCGTCAAAATGTAGATCTATTCTACGTTCCAAGAGTCCGTTTCAAAAACATCAAATTCAATAAAAATCCCAGTGATTGTGAAGGTCAGTTACATATTTCAATCATAAATGAAATTCCGAGCAATTTTCTGCTCTTATTCAGATTTGAAAAATTTTACATAAACGTAATCCAAATAGTAATATAAAAAATTTCAAGTAATTTTTATTTTTCCTAACATACTTACCGAGAACTACTTTCTTTAGGAGTTACTGGTAATCTCCTCTCTACCCACCAGAGTTTTGCGTAGGTTACCCCCCACCCCGCTTTCTAAGGAGGCCTACCCCCGGCATTAAGGAATGTGCCCCGAGGGTAGGCTCAAGGTAGGTCGCTGTCCGGCTGGGTCAGATTCATCATTAAGTTCTATTGAATTAGCACAATGCGAGCAAGGGAAGAGAGGCACTCAGGGAAGGAAGGGAGGGCCATTACCCGAAAGTAGTTCTCGGTAAGTATGTTAGGAAAAATAAAAATCACTTAAAATTTTTGATTTGTTCCAACACGAATACTTACCTCGAACTACTTTCTTTAGGAGACTTACACTTTAGGAGGCGGGAGTGCTATTCTGACCCCCTGACCCGGGACGTGGAGGCCAAGAGGCCTAGGGATAACGGGACCTACTAGAAAGCGGATGCGAGGGTAACTACACTAAAATTCACGTTAGTGTCTAAGTATTCACCCTTTGAAAAACTTCTTTTGACGTTCCTTCCAGGAGCGTAGTCGTGAAGAATGTGTTATCCTATGGTAACAGTCGGTATTCCCCGAAGAGGCAAGTAAGCAACTGGGTAGGAGGTAGGAAACCGCACTTGTGCCTACCGGTCGCTAGTCTTGATCGCGCCTGGGGTTTTTACCGTTACACCGCTTGGAGGTCGGAGATGACTGTTCCAATGTAGAACCCGTCCAAGGATTTTCTTGAGTAGTCCTTGAGGTAATGGGCAGTAAAGGTTGACTGGTTCGACCAAGTACCTGCTCGCAGGATCTGCCCCACTGCCATGTTTTTCTCAAAGGCTAAGGAGGTGCTCAGGCCCCTGATGTCATGAGGCCGGGGAGTGCCTGACACTGCTATGCCATCTTCCTTGTAGGTTCTGGCGATAACTTGACTCAACCAGAAGGAAATGGTGTTTTTGGAAACTTGTTTCTTATTAATACCTGTGGAAACGAAGAGGCTCTTGATGCCTGGTCGGAGATGCGCTGTTCTTTCCAGGTATTTCCTAATTGTTTGCATCGGGCATAATTTCAAGTCTTCTGTATTGCCTGTCTTAGGGATGGCAGGAATTGAGAAACCCTCAAACTTCGGGTCCCAGACTGCTGGGTTCTGAGTCTTGGCCACAAAAGAAGGCACGAACTTGAAGGATACTTCTTTCCACCCCTTTGAATGAGAAACGTCGTATGATAGACCATGGATCTCTCCCACTCTCTTAGCGGACGCCAAGGCCAGCAAGAAGACGGCCTTGAGGGTGAGATCTCTGTCTACGATATCCTTCAAGGGTTCAAAGTGGGGACGACACAGCATCTTCAGGACCTTGGCTAAGTCCCACTGGGGCACCCTACTCGCCTGTGGGGGGCAAGACTGCTCGAAACTCTTGACAAGCATCGCTATGTGTCTCGAGGCCCCCAGGTCGATGCCCTTCAGGAGGAAGACTTGGCCTAAGGCGGCACGAACTCCTTTTATGGCTGGAATTGACATTCCTACCTTGTCCCTAAGAAACACCAGAAAATCTGCTATGTCTGGGACAGAGGCCTTAAGAGGTCTAATGTGCCTCTCAGAGCACCACTTCGTGAAGGAGGCCCATTTTGCCTGGTATACCGCGGCTGACGACTTTCTCAGGTATAGAGACATTCTCTTAGCCGTGGAGGAAGAATAACCTTCCTTCTTCAGGAGCCGCTCGATAGTCTCCAGGCGTGAAGACGTAGGGAGAGTGGGTTGTCGTGGAGCCTGAGAAAGTGAGGCTGGTGCAGAAGGTCTGACCTGGCGGGCAGAGGCCACGGCGGTTGACTCGATAGGTCTTTTAGGTCCGCGAACCACTCTCTCTCCGGCCACCAGGGCGCTACCAAAGTCATCTTTAGGTTTCGGGCGGTCCTTACTCTGTTGAGCACTTGTCTTATCAACGTGAAAGGGGGAAAAGCGTACACAACCAGCTTGTCCCACTTGTGCTGAAAGGCGTCTTCTAAGGCTGCTTTCGGGTCTGGTACAGGGGAGCAATAGACTGGGAGTTGGGCGTTGAGTTTTGTTGCAAAGAGGTCCATCATCGGGGAACCCCAGCGTTGAATGATGAGCTTGGCTACTTCCGGGAGAAGGGACCATTCTGTCACTACTATCTGGCCCATTCTGCTGAGGCCGCCGGCCAGAACGTTTTTCTTCCCGGGAATGAACCTTGCTAACATCACCACTTGATTTTCTTCTGCCCAATCTAGAATCTCTATGGTGAGATCGCACAACTCCCTCGATTTCAAGCCTCCCTGTTTCTTTATGTATGCTACTACCGTGGCGTTGTCGCACATCAACGCCACGGTGTTTCCCTTTAGCAGACTTGCGAAGTGTAGGCACGCCTTCTGGACTGC
Source organism: Palaemon carinicauda (assembly GCF_036898095.1). Lineage (NCBI taxonomy): Eukaryota > Metazoa > Arthropoda > Malacostraca > Decapoda > Palaemonidae > Palaemon > Palaemon carinicauda. The sequence continues at coordinate 39,609,306 of NC_090728.1, forward strand.
TTTCAACTCCAGGACATTGATGTGGAGTTGCCTCTCCCCTTCCAACCAGGTACCTCGTGCCGTTTCGTCGAGGAGATGGGCTCCCCATCCCTGGTTGGAGGCGTCTGTGAACAGTAGTAACTCGGGAGGGCCGGTCCCGAAGGGCATCCCCTTGAGTGAGTTCGACTGGCAATGCCACCATTCCAGGGAGAGTCTCGTGTTTGGAAGGACTGGAATTAGCACCTGTTGTGAGTCTGTCTGGCACCAGAGGTTCTTGAGATTCCATTGGATGGATCTGAGCCTTACCCTCCCCTGGGGAACTAGTTTCTCCAATGAGACCAGGTGACCTATCAGCCTCTGCCAGTCTTTCGCTCTCCTGGGGTGTTCTGACAGGAACGGCTGAATGATGTGCCTGAGGTTTCTTATCCTGTCCTCCGAAGGGAAAACTTTTCCCCAAATGGTGTCTAATGTCATCCCCAAGTAGTTCATTCTGGTGGACGGGGATAGATTTGATTTCTTCGGGTTGATTACGATCCCCAGATCTCTGCAAAACTGAAGGAGACTTCTCCCTTGTTCCTCCAAGAGGACCTTTGAGGCGGAAAGAAGCAACCAGTCGTCCAGGTATCTGATAAGGCGGATGCCTCGTTCGTGAGCCCACACTGAGACAGTCGTGAAGACTCTCGTGAACACCTGGGGCGCTGTTGACAGACCGAAGCAAAGGGTCCTGAATTGCAGGATCTGGGAACCCCATTTCACCCGGAGGAGCTTCCGACTCGAGGGGTGGACCGGAATTTGGAAGTATGCGTCCTTGAGGTCGATGGTCATCATATAATCTTTCTCCCTCAAGGACAGCAGGACTGACTTCGGAGTGTCCATTTTGAAGTCCGTCTTCTTGACGAACTTGTTGAGAGCTGACAGATCTATAACCGGTCTCCACCCCCCGGTCGCTTTCTCCACCAGGAACAGGCGACTGTAGAAACCTGGCCCTGGGAGAAGAACTTCTTCCATGGCGCCCTTCTCTAACATGGAGGATACCTCCTCTTGAAGGGCAGTCCTCTTTAACGGGTCTTTGGGAGCTAGCCATTCTGTCCGGTTGGCCGGAATAAGAGGGGGTGGTTCCGTTAGGAACGGAAGTCTGTAGCCCTCCTTTAGTACGGACACTGTCCAAGGCTCTGCCCCTTGAGCCTTCCATGCTTGCCAATGACGTCTGAGGCATCCCCCAACCCGAGGCTTGGGCGGGGATAGGGGGCCTCCCACTCTATCTTCTTCTAGAGGGGCGGCCTGATCTGCCTCTCCTAGAGGCGGAGTAACCCGACCTGAAGGAGCTTGAGGGCGCTGGAGCTCCCCTGCGGGGGGGCTGAGGCGTTGCGGACCAGGAGGAAGAGGGGGCCTCTCTCCTCGTAGTGCTGGTAGAGGCTTGGGGCGTCGCGGCGCTATCCGAGACGGACCTCTTGTAGGGCGGTCTCCTAGAAGTCGTCAGTCTGGGGACGTTAGCCTCCTTCTTTTTCGAGACCTTCTCCATTATGGCTTCTAGTTCTTTCAGAGGAAACAAAGACTCTCCCCACAGGGGTAGGCTGCGAATGGCTCGCGCCTCCCTGTCTGGTACCTTCCGAGACACCTTCGCTAGAACAGTGTCTCGCTTACGGAGAACCCAGTTAGCTGTTAGCTGATATGTCAGAAACTTAAGGGTTTTACCCCCGGAGGTAATGAGGTCCCTCAGTAGTCCTTGCTGGTCAGGGTCCTCGGGGTCGAAGGAGGCTTGTACACCCACCAAAGTGGAAGCCCACCAGTCCAGCCAAGAGGAGACGTTTACTAAGTCCCGCGACATTTCCTGCATCATGGAGGCTTCTGCTGGCGAGAAACAGACTGGGGCCGAAGAGGCTCTATCGTTTGAGACGCCTTGACTAAGGATGTCTACGGCTGACTCCACCTTACAGGGGCCTGGGCGTCGTCCCGCTGGCACATAGACTTTGCCTTGGGTTCTGAGGCCCTGGAGCAATTTCGAGGCACTCTGGGTTTTGGGAATCTCGGCATTGCTGGCCACTACCTTGTCGACATACTCCTGCCCTAGAACTAGATCTCGGGCTAGTGGGAGTGCTAAGGACGTCTTAGGTTGGGAGGGAGTCTGCATGATCCTCAGAAGGCTTGACCTCCAGGAATCTTCATCCGTAGCCGCAGGTTCTGCTATTTTGTGGTGCCTTCTGATAAGGCTAACCACTCTCCTATAGGCGAAGTCCTCCGTCGGGGAACCCTCCCCTCCGTCAGCCGAGGTCTCGGCTTGGGGCCGGGGAGCTGGGTTACCGGGCACGCCGACTGGACGCCTAGCTCTTGGGGCCAGGGGCGCCGTCCTGCCGAGGTACTGGACCTCATCTGCGGGTATGTCCGCACCTGGGGCTCGGGATAATGCAGGCATCGCTGGTTCAGCGGGAACTCTCGTACGCCCTAGGGCTCTGGGTGCCGAGGACGCGGTTCCCGTGGGCTGACCCGACAGCGGGAACCGTTCCTTCCGACCAGAAGGCCGCACCAGCTGGGCTGGTTCGGCCAGGCCGCCTGACAAGAAGCGCGTTTCCCCCCGCTGGGCGGAGTGAACCGGAGGCTTCGAGGACTTATGCCTTCTAGAGAGGTCTTTCCTGCGGGCTAGGTCGCGAGGGTCAAGGCTGTGCTTAGAGGACGGCAGCCTTGGCGATCGCTCACTGGACCGGCGGTCTGGGGAACAAAGCACCTTTGAGTCCCGAGATACGTAGATCCAGGCGCCACCGGGAGATCTACTTCTCCTATACTTACGGCCTGGGGAACGGGAGCGCTTCCTGCTATACCGAGAACGCGACCTCGAACGGGAACGTTCGCTCCTGGACCGCTCCCTCCGACGGCGGTGTTTTACCCTGACCTCTTCCTCTGACGAGGAATAGACGTCCGATGAACCCAACGACACTGTGTTCACCGCGTGTCGGCTGGTAGCGGGGACTGCGGGGGACTTCTTCGGGCGTTGAACGCCAGAGGTCGAGGGCTGGAGGAAGTCATCGGGGACGTCCGTGGGGAGGGTCGGGAACGACTCAAAACGTTCCATGCCAGGGAGCCAGGGATACAGGGTCACATCCATCCTTAGGGGTGACCTACCCGGAGTCTTCGGGAGCCTCCAACCGAAGGCATCGTTACCCGAAGGTCAAACTTTCCTCTGGTTGTCTCCCCCTAACGACGATCCAGAAGCACAGGGCCACGAGGGCGGCGGAGATACCGACACCGCGATACTACCCCACAAGGGGTCATCGGAGGAAGCGTGCCCCCCGAGCACATGGGCCGACTCTCCGGACGCACTACTGGGTCCTTCACTAGCCCTAGAGGGGCCCGCAATTGGCACTGCACTTACACTGGGCTCCTGGGAAAGGACGCCTTGTTCATTCACAACACTAGACTTACCTCGTCCCCTACTCTGTGTAGGGGACGGTGAAACCGAGGCCCCATCGGACCGCTCACTGGGTGATGGTAGCGGCGAAGAAACACTAGTTTTCCTGGGGGAACGTTTCGCCGATTTCCTCTTTTTGGTACCGTAACGTACCCACTGGATATCGCTCCAGTCTACACACTCGGGGCACGTATCTGCTGACGAGCAAACCTTTCCCCTACAGGAGGAACAAAGGGAGTGAGGATCCACTTCAGGCTTGGAGAGGAACGCTCCACACGATTTCCCGGCTCTAGGCCCAGGACAACGGCGGATTTGCTCCATAAAGCACACAACGCACGACACAAGCACGAAGGGAATCAATGAAAACACTGGGTAAGCACACGGGTGGAAGGTGAACGCACAGGAACACCCGGGAAAAGTACACTGGAAAACACAAGTTACCACGCTGGGAACACGTGGGGCACTAGAACACACACAAAGGATAGATAGAGAACGAGAGCGAGGTGTTTACACCGCGCGACCAGAGAACTTAATGATGAGTCTGACCCAGCCGGACAGCGACCTACCTTGAGCCTACCCTCGGGGCACATTCCTTAATGCCGGGGGTACGCCTCCTTAGAAAGCGGGGTGGGGGGTAACCTACGCAAAACTCTGGTCGGTAGAGAGGAGATTACCAATAACTCCTAAAGAAAGTAGTTCGAGGTAAGTATTCGTGTTGGAACAACTTAATATTGTCTTTATTCTTATTTTGTTTTTCTATCAATATCTGGAATTTACATTAGAGGCGCAGAGAGAGAGAGAGAGAGAGAGAGAGAGAGAGAGAGAGAGAGAGAGAGAGAGAGAGAGTGAGAGAGTATCTCCACTTGTGGCAATGAATCCTATTCGAATTTCCTAAAATTTTTAATATAGTAAACAAACAGTTTGTTGGATTTAGTAGTGGAAGTGAAGGAATAATGGAATGTATAATATTGGCAAATTACTCTTCACACAAACACAGAGAGAGAGAGAGAGAGAGAGAGAGAGAGAGGAGAGAGAGAGAGAGAGAGAGAGAGAGAGAGAGAGAGAGAGAGAGAGAGAGAGAAAGCAATGATGTACATTTAACATTATTTAAAATAAATAGAAGCAATATCTCCCATGATTATTTCTTCCGTAATGTAAACCTTCACCCGAAGGTAAACAGATTCATTGTAAACATTTAGAGTAAATATACAATTTCAAGATGAAATTTGTAAGTTTGTTCTTCATAAAAAAAAAATTAAACATCTCGGTTGTGGTACGCAAACAATAATCATCTTTGGATTATAATGATCTTAGAAAAATTACTTGAGACTGATAGAAATTTTGCCCGTGACTCTAAAATAGATATTACCGATTAATATCACGATTCAATTTAGCCTACCAAATATCATCATACTTGAAGAAAAATACACATGTGGCCCATTTTAGTAAATTTCAAATTACAGTAAGTGTTTTGATCTAGAGTAAAATGAAATGTAAACGAGGAAAGTTGTTGAACATCAGTCGTATTCTGTCCAGAGATTACCAAAGCGTCTTATGAAAGGTGTAAATAAAATCATTTTCTTAATTATACCAAAAAGAAAATACCAAGACAATCGCTTCTTTCTAAGATGGTTGAGTTAACTCTAGTCTTGGCCGATGTCTGATTGGGATGAAGAATTTAAAAGACGCAGGAAACCGAAAATGTTTCATTGAATAGAGCCAACCCACACACGACAATTAGTTTTCCCTTTTTCCTCTCTCTCTATCTCTGCTATAATTAGAAGAGAACTACCAAATCCCATTCGAAAGAAGATACCAGAATTCTAAAGATAAACTTCTGGAAGAGGAGTCACTTTAATTAAGGCTAATTCACAGAGAGAGAGAGAGAGAGAGAGAGAGAGAGAGAGAGAGAGAGAGAGAGAGAGAGAGAGAGAGAGAGAGAGAGAGAGAGAATTCTACGTGGAAATTTTCGATTAACACCTTTAATGCACCAAACTTCTAAATATATTAGGGAATTCCTCTACGAAAATTCCACGCTGGAATATTGAAGGTCATCACACGAGAATAGCTATGAAAGCATTTGATGCAGTCAATAAGTTATGTTTACTTTCAAGTAATTTTTTTATGCTTAAAATATTAAGCAATGTCTAATATTTATTTTCAATAAAAAAAAAGTTCAATAAACAGATTATTGATTAGTTCTCATTGACGTAAAAGAAGAGAAAGAAAAAAAATCGAATTTCCTAAAATTTTGAATGTTATAGTAAACAAACAGAATATTGGATTTAGCAGTGGAAGTGAAGGAATAATGGAATGTATAATATTGGCAAATTACTCTTCGCACAAACAAGAGAGAGAGAGAGAGAGAGAGAGAGAGAGAGAGAGAGAGAGAGAGAGAGAGAGAGAGAGAGAGAGAGAGAAAGCAATGCTGTACATTTAAAATTATTAAAAATAAATAGAAGCAATATCTCCCATGATTATTTCTTCCGTAATGTAAACCTTCACCCGAAGGTAAACAGATTCGTTGTAAACATTTAGAGTAAATATACAATTTCAAGATGAAATTTGTAAGTTTGTTCTTCATAAAAAAAAAAATTAAAGATCTCGGTTGTGGTACGCAAACAATAATTATCTTTGGGTTATAATGATCTTAGAAAAAATATTTGAGACTGATAGAAATTTTGCCCGTGTCTCTAAAATAGATATTACCGATTAATATCACGACTCAATTTAGCCTACCAAATATCATCATACTTGAAGAAAGATACAAATGTTGCCCCTTTCAGACAATTTTAAATTACAGTAAGTGTTTTGGTCTTGAGTAAAATGAAATGTAAAAGAGGAAAGTCGTTGGAACAGCAGTCGTATTCTGTCCATTGATTACCAAAGCGACTTAAGAAAGGTGTAAATAAAACCATTTCCTTAATCATACCAAAAAGAAAATACCCAGCCAATCGCTTCTTTCTTAGATGGTTGAGTTAACTCCAGTCTTCGCCGATGTCTGATTGGGATGAAGAATTTAAAAGACTCAGGAAACGAAAAATGTTTCATTGAATAGAGCCAACCCACACACGACAATTAGTTTTCCCTTTTTCTCTGTCTCTCTCTCTATCTCTGCTATAATTAGAAGAGAACTACCAAATCCCATTCGAAGGAAGATACCAGAATTCTAAAGATAAACTCCTGGAAGAGGAGTCACTTTAATCAAGGCTAATTTCAGAGAGAGAGAGAGAGAGAGAGAGAGAGAGAGAGAGAGAGAGAGAGAGAGAGAGAGAGAGAGAGAGAGAGAGAATTCTACGTGGAACATCTTTAATGCACCAAACTTTTAAAATATATTAGGGAATTCCTCTACGAAAATTCCACGCTGGAATATTGAAGGTCATAACACGAGAATACCTATGAAGCATTTGATGCAATCAAAAAGTTATGTTTACTTTCAAGTAATTTTTGTATGCTTAAATATTAAGGAATGTCTAATATTTATGTTCAATAAAAAAAAAGTTCAATAAACAGATTATAGATTAGTTTTCATTGACGTAAAAGAAGAGAAAGAAAAAAAATTCTGTAAGTTGGATAGGGGATGAAGAAAAATCTATTAAAAGCTGGTTATAAAATCTCGAACGACAAATGGTGAAAGATTAATGGGTCATAAATGAATTGCAGAAAACGCTGGTCAATATCGACAATAAAATCAGCAGATTTCTGTTGTAGCCTACTTATACAAATAAAATGTTTTAATGTAATCAAACTAAAATGTTATATAACCTCACAGTTATATGAAAATGCTACTCAATGTTTTTTCCTATCATTATCCCTACATTAACAGTTCAGTCGCCTGATGTCTTCTAAGTCTTAGACATAGTCAATAATTTGGCACAGGGTTTTTACGATCGTATGGCCTTGCAGTCATCAACCACAATTATTGGTGGTGGGCCTAACTTTTAACTCAGCAGTTCAACTGCAATGAAGCAGTTTCCGCAATCATTAGTGGTGGATCTAGCCTCTTGCAAAAACGCAAGACTGCAAGATAGTCGCTGTCCTTTTAGTTGCTTTCTACGAGACAAGAAGGACGTACGGTAGTAGTATTCTTACTCTCCGACCACAGGGTGATTGGAAATATACTTATACATTATATTCGGTCGGGAAAAGTGATTATAGATTGAATTTATTGAAGGGCCCAGGAAACCATTTAGCTCCAAACGAAATCTAGGCAGTTGTAGTCCGAAGTAACAGTTAAAAGAGGTTAGACAACTAGAAGGAAGAAAGGAATGGGGAATGAAATTGCATTACATAAGATGGTTACAAGATAAGTGCAATTTGGAAGGGAAAGCTGTTGCAAAGCAATCCGCGCAATGAACAGCGATAACTGCCCTGGTGACGCAACAACCATATTTATGGGTTCGTAAATCCAATTGTATGCTTCCCAGAGTTAGATTTTCCCCCATCGTCCACCGTTTAAGGGTGGCTCCTACCTATTATGATATATAACAATATCGTTTATTTTTTCAACTGTTATAATTTATTTTAAGGTTAACAAATAGGAGCCGACATATGAAAAAGTACGTCTGTTGTATCCTATTTTTACATCAGAGTAAAGATTTATAGATGACATCAATATGAATGATAATATTCGCATTATGAATAGCCCAAAGATCATTAGACATCAAACTCCCTGGAAAATATAGCGCCCTGGCATGTACGAGCAATTGTACACTAATGTTCTACGACTCCTGTGGCATTCAACTGATTCAACTTGTGCAGAAATTTCCCTGAGAAAGAATTGGATTTTACATTACGATTGACTGCATTGAAGATTGGGATCCATCCAACAGATTTATTACCGGAGGCCCGTTGTCCGGCCTTCATCAGACATATCAAGTGAATGGTTACCTGATCAGGATTTACAAAAAATAGAAATTAATCAATAAAATGCCTCAATCTAACGCACTTAAAATAAGAGAAATTGCCAAAGATTAAAGGTCAACTCCTATGTCACAAAAAATTAAGTAAATTTCTAGCGCTCATTCAAAAGACAAAAGAATGGATTAAAAACTCATATTACGCCTAATAAAATGCAAAATAAACTAGAATATTTAACATAAAAATCATATAAATCTCCTGATCTGTCTTACAAAATAGATGTGGGAGTCGGTTAAAGCTGTGTGTTTTATCGAAGATCTTGGGTTTTCATTTATTGTCTTTTCTTTCGGTGACTTATACTTCTATAAGTGAGGCAGTGGTCTCTTCATACCAGGCAATCCCTTGCAGTCTCATTTCTTCTCAGATGCGAAGGTAAAAGAAGAAGACAGGGATGAAGACATAAAGACTATTTCAGCAAAGGAATCCTAATTAAAATTATATTTTCTTTTTTAATCTTTAATTAACATATATAAGCTGAAAAGAAAAGGAACGAAGGGTAATCGACACGAACACTGACAACTCGAGCTTCTGTGATTTCGAGAGGAAAGATTTAAGAAGAAGAATCAATAAGGAAATGGAAGAAAGAAAGAAGAGAAAGAGGGAAGAAAGAGCAAAGTGAATCAGAAAAGCGAAGTCAAAGTAATATTGGTGATAACCATTTAAAGGCCAGTGAACTTGGAAAAAATGGGTAAATATACTCCGGAAAAACCTATGAATAGATAGATGGGTAAAAATGTAATTGTTTGTTACGAGCTCTCCATTAACCTCCAAGCCCCACACTTCATTGACTAATGTGTCTACTTGAGAGAGAGAGAGAGAGAGAGAGAGAGAGAGAGAGAGAGAGAGAGAGAGAGAGAGAGAGAGAGAGAGAGAGTTAAAGCTTTTGTCGACCAGGTAATCAAAGGTAACTGAAATCTCATCTCTCATTTCTCTCAATATCGTTAGCAGTGAGATCACAAGTAGACCTCTATAAACAATACAATCCTGACACACAATTTTCTAGATCACTTTTGTCACTTATGATAATAGTTAGTAAATCTCTCTCTCTCTCTCTCTCTCTCTCTCTCTCTCTCTCTCTCTCTCTCTCTCTCTCTCTATATATATATATATATATATATATATATATATATATATATATATGTATACACACATATATACATATATATATATATATATATATGTGTGTGTGTGTGTGTGTTTGTATAGATACATAGATAGATAGATAGATAGATATAGGTAGAGACCTTTGTTTAAATATATACTTGATGTACTATTGAATCAAAGCATAATTTGCGTATTATGTGGCCTTCTAAAAACAGTAGCCTACCTTTCAAATGTATACCCGGAAAATAATCTCATTATATCTTTTGCTATGACTATGACCCGTGAAAATGACCTTTGGCCAAGGTTGGGTCACAATCTCAAGTAGTAGTTATCCGTTGTGTCTTGTGAGTATATGAAACCCAAGCATTTCAGTTATGCGTGACTTATAATTATCCTAATTCTGTTTTTTTAATGCATGGAATATAATACCAAATTGCATTTTTGTTTGGTTATCACCCGGTGACTTTGACCTGGTCAAATGACAGGTTCAAGATCATAACCTCCACCTAAAGAATGCATGCAATTCAGATATAATCAAATTATACCCAAATTATGAACATTTTTATTTCCCTCCCTTTAATGTTCATAGAGTCCGTAAGATCTTGATTCAGAATTTGAGTGTATATATAACACAAGATGTGGGCCTAAGCAGACAGTGTTGAGTACGGATTTATATTGTCTATCATTTACAGGATTATGGTCGGATGATTTTATTAAGCGAAACAATGACAGAAAAGGCAAATCATATTTACTCCTAACTATTCTTAGTACCTATAATATTGTGTCTTTTAAGACAGATTGTGCTTGTGTCCATTTTCTTCTAAGTAGCTCCACCTGCCAGATCGCAAATTCGTACAGACACAGCATTCACAGATGATCTGTTGGCTTGTAATACATTTTTGTAAGAATGACACTTTCAAAACCAATATATCAATTTGGGGATATTCAGATCGATTAAATTTCCCGTGAATCCATTTAATAAGGATATAATACCCTCAGAGACCCATAAGGATTGCATAAAATAATGCTCTATATCATGCATGGAGATGGGTCTCAAAAAATCCACGTAATCCACACATTAATTGACAGGTTTTGTGTCCGTATCTCTTTCTGGATTTAAAATGGCTTTATTTCCAACATAGAAACGATATCAAATATTAATCTTTTTTATCGAGCCCAAACTTCAAAATTAGTGCCTGTTTTATTAATTTTCAGTAGGCCCATAGTTAACAAAATTAAACGATGGCTTTCGAAGGTGGTTATCTCCAGCAACCTCAGGTTCTTCCATATGAAATTATTTAAAAAGAAAATCAGTAATTTCAAAGATACCTCCTTTCATGACGATATATTTTCACTTATTTCAAAAATATGTTCAGAATTATTATAGATATATAAAGATAAGTTATGTTAAACCATTACTTTAAAAGTAAGGGAAACTTGTTTTTATCCTATTACAAAATCCAGTATTCCTATTAATATGCATGAATTGCATATAAACCATGTACACAATAAAGATTACTGTATTAGATACACTATTTATATCAAACGTGTTCCGGCAGTTCAGTGCGTTACTCGCTGGATTGCTATAAACAAAGTGGAAAACCAATTTACTTTTTATCGGAACAGATGAGTTTTCGAGGGGAAGCAAACAGTTTTAATCAAACCAAATATTTCTTCTTTGAGGAAAACTCTGGCCAAGTTATAGGAACTTTTCAGCCTAAGGTTATGTTGTGTTTTACCCTATATACTAACATTGCAGACAAAAACTAACAGAAAAACTGAAAAAAGACATGGCTGGTAGTTGTATGACATAGAACTTATCCACATAAGCACTGTGACTTGTAAAGTATATGAACATCATTCTTAAAAGTCAATCTCTAAGAGTATAATGGCCAGATTTAAAATAATCTAATAACGAGGGATATCTTAAATGTTGATTTTAAGTTTACAGAAGCCAATCTAATATCCCAATCTAAACCAGATGAGAAGCAAATGAATCGAAATATCCTATTGCTGTTAGATATGACAATAATTTCAATTAAAGTCATTGTTTACATGATATACAAAATAAATTGAAAATCCATCTAACATCGTGGAAGGCTGAAATAAAGTCTGAATTTGCCAACATGGAATTCAATTATTTACATATTGCCTATAACTTAAAATTCTATGACAGAACTCGGTAGAATTTACGGATATTACTCAAAAACGCTTTGAATCAATCAGTATTTTCTTTCATAAAGTATTCCTACTTTGAATTTTGCGTTGAAAATAACACTTGGACGAATGTATTCATACAGTTATATCGTCCAAAGCTTTTCGATGGGAGAAGCAGTAAAACATCAATGTCTTCCTTCCTTTCATTCTAATCTTTTAATAAACAGAAACTACAGGCTTTATTGAAAGCCAACGAATGCCCCAAGCGGAAATCAATAAAAGAAATATTGAATATATAAAACGAGAGAGAGAGAGAGAGAGAGAGAGAGAGAGAGAGAGAGAGAGAGAGAGAGAGAGAGAGAGAGAGAGAGAGAGAGAGAGAGAGAAAAGAGTGGAAAAGAGAAAGAGAGGGGATCAGGGACACCTACAGTATCTGTAATAAATTAAATTTGAAATCCCTCAAACTCGGGACGTTCCAGCAATAGACGACAATCACAGCTTTGCATAACAAGAAGAGGGAGAATTGAAGAAAACTTTACAAATAAACTCACGATTACGCTTCTCCCCTTCATTTCATAATTCCCCTTGACGCTAGGGAGAGAGAGAGAGAGAGAGAGAGAGAGAGAGAGAGAGAGAGAGAGAGAGAGAGAGAGAGAGAGAGATATTATACTGAACCCTCTTTCTAGAATTCCTGTGTAGGACTTAAATCACTGATTTACTTCAAAAACTTATGATACTTGCAACATAAATTTTTAAACACGAAAAAACTTCTTTCCTCGTCCATCAGCAGATACTTCCATCCAAGATACTCTTCATTAGAATTATGAAGCATGACGAGGATCGAGTTGTCAAAAGTCACTTTGTTTAGAAAAGAATAATTCTTGACTATTGCTCATCATTTTCGGAGATGAAGAATCTTCGTGAAGGAAGAATATTGAGCAAAATGCTTTATCAGGCATTGTTGGCAATGAATGTATATTTTTTCGATATATATATATATATATATATATATATATATATATATTATATATATATATATATATATATATATATATATATATATATTTATATATATTATATATATATATATATATTTATATATATGTGTATATATATAAATATATATATATTTATATATATATATATATATATATATATATATATATATATATTCATATATGTGTATATATATATATGTATATATATATATATATATATATATATATATATATATATATATAATTACCGTCGAAAATCAAATATAAGAAAGCATCGAGACAGCAGGTCCAATCCCTAAGGATGTTTATCTTCACCCAGCATACTTATACAGAAGCCATTGGTGAGAGGAGATTTAACATATGCTGTTTATTAGCCGTAAACTACCGTTGATATGCCCATAACATTACTGCTTGAGTACATTTTCCCTTTTGCTGTATAGAAATAAAAGTAGTTTCAAAATCGCCTTGATATTTTTTACATTGCCCGATGGTAGTTGTGTAGTAGAAAGCGACTAAAAGGACAGCTGCTGGCATGCAGTCTTGCTTTTTAGCAAAAGGATAGACCCACTGCCAATAACTGTGGAAACTGCTGTCTTGCAGTTGGACTATTTAGTCAAAGGCTAGGTCCACCGGTAATAACTGTGGTCAATGATTGCAAGGGTTTGCGATCATGAAAACATTCTGCCAAATTATAAACCATGCTTGAGGCGAGTCCTTCATATAAGGATAACGGCAGGATAGAAAAAGATATTAGCTTTTTGACAATGCAGTCTAGTAATGTTTCAAGTTTTACTCTATGAAGGTTTATAGGGAAATACCCGAAGGTTCACCATTAATATCTCTTTCAGTTAGGTTAAAATTTTTAATGAGTTATGAAAAAAAACAATAAACAAATATTATACGGAACTATTTGGCGATGGATTAATCCATCAAATATTTAGTGATTAACCTTGTTTTGTTTTGAATAGTTACTGACAACAACCTGAGAGGGCTGTTCACTCTATCGAGAGCTTTACAGGATTCATTACGTACTGTTGACTCAAATTAAAATTCTCGTTTTCTCCACAGCTTCGAAAAACGTTGGAAATATTTGTGAGTAAACTCATGATGAACTCTGAATTCCATAATCAAAATACTATGAAACTACGGCTTTGGTTATGCAGAAATGCTATTTAAAATAGCATAAACTGTTCTTTCACAAAGAAGTATTGCCCATTTGATAGTATATAAAGCCTTAAAAAAATAGATGTAGTGTTAATAGTTTTCGAAAGAGAAAAAAAATATGGTTTGTCTTACTTAACACTAGAATAAAATATGAATTTTCGTATAGTAATATAAATGAGCAACAAGACTACCATTTGAAATAAAAATCAATTTGTATCTAACTACATTAGGTAGCAAAAAATAAGTGTATGATCCTCTTGGAGAAAAGCAAAAATATTACTGAAGGGGTATTGTTTTCAAAATTATTTTTTACTGTCGTCATAAACACAGACACACTTCGTTTCTAAAAATTATCCTGATAATAAAGCAATCTAAACTTATTGCATGTTTAGCAATTTCCGGCTAATAGCGATTCTAGTAAATAGTTATGTTAAGTTCGTCGTATATAAATTTTAATAGAATAATATGAGCTTTTCATGTGATGAATATCACTTCAAATATATTAGCAATATCTCTAAATCTACATTTTGTCTATTAGAAACTCTGAACTTTCCTGCATGATGCATAACATTGAATTTATTAACAAACTTTACGAAATCAAATGAGAATTACAAATTTACAAATGAGGATTGACCCCTTACTTAAGGAATTATGTGAATGGCCCTGAAAAAAAAGATATCTTGACATTATGATGGGATATGTAATAGATCAGACTCCAAGCACCAACATACGAATTAATTTAATCCCAGATTCTCGCCAACAAAAGATGTGTTGGAATCACTTAAACTAAGAATAGTTTTCAATTCCATATCATCTTACTCTTCAAGGATTGAGACACTGGCCTTCTTATAATAGGTAATCTCCGCCGGTTCATTTCATCTCAAAAGAGACGAAGACAGGAGATAGCAATGAAGACAGAGAAATGACTATTCCATCAGCAAAACATAAATGGAGATGATTAACTTTCCTTTATTTTCTTTAGAATATCCCAATAAAAAAGTGAAATTATAACAGGTAGAGCTCCCAGAATATGGAGACGGAAAACTTAACATGAATTACTACCAATGTAACAGAAAAGAAAAGCAAGAATACTGACGGAAGATAAGATGTAGGCACAGACCGGAATAACAGGTCACACAGGGCAGTATTAGTCGCATATAATAATATAAAAAGTTTTTCACGCTTAGAGTATATTGGATATCATACGAAAACCCGAGCTGTGATTTGATGGAGGAGCGAATATTGAAAAACTTCTGTGATAAATCCAGTTTTCCGGCACCAACTAACCTCATCTGATAAGTTTTTTTCAGAGAGAGGAGTGATAAAGAATTACTAAACGAAAGTTCATATAAGAAAATCTAGGCGAACATTTAATAAACAAATTCACTTGGAGGAGATATAATATGCTCAGCATTACGATAAATCTTTAATCATTGAAATATTAGGATCATAATTTCTAGTGGAGAATTCTTGGGTAAGACTGACAAAAGAATCTTGTTTTGGAAAAATACAAAATATATTATTTGTGCATCCAAAGAATATAAATCTTAAACTAGAACATAATCCCAACAATGTCAGCCAATTCTACTTTCAAAAATTATTGCAGTCAATCGAAAAAAAAAAAAAAAAAAAACAGAACTATTAATTAAACCAATGATAGATTGATATATGAAATTCATCGCGGTAAAAGAAAAGACAAGAATAAAAGGCAACCTCATTCCCCTGACCTCCTGTCGGGGTGATAAACGACACGCAGAGATTTCCCAAAAGTTAAGAAGGCAAAAAAAAAAAAAAAAAGAAAAAAAAGAAAGACGTTTCGTACCTTCTTCATTACGAAAATGGCTGTAAAAAATATTCCCTTTTCTTGGATCCTCCAATGGGCGTGGTAACCTCGGCCATTTCTGAAGATGGAAGGTGATGGATAACAAAGTAACAAAAAGAGGCCAGTTTTTGTTAGCAAATTATTGGAATATATGACAGGAAGGCAGAAAAGACGCCAACATAATAACAATAAGTCACCGAAAGTCTACATTTACGCAATTTAGTTATATCCCATATAGGATATAATTGTATGAAAGATAAAACAGTAAGTGATATTGTGTTATGCACAGTATTTTCTATAATAACTGGCAGACAGAAAAAAAAATTATCTATGGATTAAATTTGATATAATTTAAACTAACATTCAACGAATTGACATGTTGACAAATCTGCAAAAAAAAAAAGAAATATATATATATATATATATATATATATATATATATATATATATATAATAATAATAATAATAATAAGAATAATAATAATAATAATAATAATAATAATAATAATTGCCTGGTTGCCGTTGATGTCAACTCTTGCCTCCTGTCCGTACTTCTACATTTTTTGACTCATTTCTGTGTTTTTTTTTTTTTATTATTGCCATTTGTAGATAGTATGTTGGCCAGAGCACCAGCCACCCGTTGACATATTAACGCTAGAGAGTTATGGGGTCCTTTGACTGGCCAGACAGTAGTACATTGGATTCGTCTCTCTGGTTACGGTTAATTTTCCCTTCACTTACACATACATCGAATAGTCTGGCCTATTGTTTATATATTCTCCTCTGTCCTCATACACCTGACATTACTGAGATTACTAAACAATACTTCTTCACTCAAGGAAAAAAACACACATATAAATGAATGCAAGATTATCTGTATCTTACGCACTGGCTTTACTGGCAGACCTCATATTACCATAACAAAACAAAGCCCAGGATTCCTTATTATTATTATTATTATTATTATTATTATTATTAGCTAAGCTACAACCCTAGCTGGAAAAGAAGTATACTATAAGCCCAAGGGCTACAACAGGGAAAATAACCCAATGAGTAATTGAAATAAGAGAATAGTGTGCTTGAATGTACCCTCACGCAAAAGAACTCTAACCCCAAACGGTGAAAAACTATGGTGCAGAGGATATGACACTATCCAACGATAAAGAACAATTTCCTTCTAGAACAGCTACCCTTACCAAGTAGAATGTCGCCATTATTATTATCATTATTACTTGTTAAGCTACAACCCTGGTTGGAAAAGCAGGATGTTATAAACCCAGGGGCCACAACAGGGAAAGTAGCCCAGTGAGCAAAGGAAACAAGGAAAATTTAAATATTTTGAGAACAGTAACAACATTAAAATAAATATTTCCTATATAAACTATAAAAACTTTAACAAAACAAGAGGAAGAAAAATTAGAAAGAATAGTGTGCCGGAGTGTACTCTCAAGCAAGAGAACTCTAACCCAAGACAGTGGAAGACCATGGTACAGAGGTTATGGCACTACCCAAGATTAGAGAACAATGGTTTGAATTTGGAGTGTCTTTCTCCTGGAAGAGCTGCTTACCATAGCTAAAGTCTCTCTTCTACCCTTACCAAGAAGAAAGTAGCCACTGAACAATTACAGTGCAGTAGTTAACCCCTTGGGTGAAGAAGAATTGTTTGGTAATCTCAGTGTTGTCAGGTGTATGAGGTCAGAGGAGAATCTGTAAAGAAAATGCCAGACTATTCGGTGTATGTGTAGGCAAAGGGAAGGTGAACCGTAACCAGAGACAAAGACCCACTATAGTACTGTCTGGCCAGTCAAAGGACCACATAACTCTCTAGCGGTAATATCACAACGGGTGGCTAGTGCCCTGGCCAACCTACTACCTTCTAATGAAAATTATAAATTACAAATACAGTGCCGTAGTTAACCCCTTGTGTCCAGTATACGAAGAAAGAGGAAAATGTATAAAGAATATGCCATACTATTCGGTGTATGTGTAGTCAATGGGAAAATTAACCGTATCCAGAAAAGGAACCAATGTCGTACTATGTGGCCAGTCAGAGGACCCAACAACTCTCTGGCGGTAGTATCTGAACGGGTGGCTGGTGCCTTGGCCAACATACTACCAATATACACACACACACAAACACAGACAAACACACACACACACACATATATATATATATATATATATATATATATATATATATATATATATATATATATATATATATATAATTAGTTAATCGTTGGGTTAATCTCGGGAATCGCAATTTAAGTAGAAATAAGTATATATATAATATACTTTGTATATATATATATATATATATATATATATATATATATATATATATATAAATATATACTGTATATATAACATCTTGGTGACGTCCAAAAATCGAAGAAATCATCTCTTCAAACAAACGTAGCTCCAGATAGTTTTCAGGGTCACTGCATTTAGGTTTCTCCATTTATAATTAGGCTTCGACACGTGTTTCGATTCCCTTCGTGACTTGGAGAAGCCGACACACCATGCAAGCCACAATACCCTTCAGGATAGCCACTTTATGTGAAGGGTGGACACTAATGACGAATTTGAAAATGAATACTAGAGAGGAAGATAAAGATACAGTTATAAAAAGGCAACTTAGTGGTACATCACCAGGCATTCATGGCCTGGTGTATGTTGAAAAGGTCTCGAGTTATAAATACCTATTCCCATAACATCAGATTTTCCTTTCGTGTGTAGCGAGCCGTAGTCATATAACTACCCGTCTAATGGAAATTCACGTTTCCAACTGAAATCATTGAATTGGATGACGATCTTCGCACTTCGCAAGATACACCCAAAATACTTCAAAGCATTTCATAAAGAATAAGAGCCCAATAACCTGAAACATTGTTATAACCGAAATAGGGATAAGATTATTATCTTCGCTATTCATTTGTATTTATGAATACATGTCTTTTATATCCGTAGTTTACTCTTATATAGTCAATTATCTCATAAAATATAACATATACTCTGTGTGTATATATACATACATACATATATATATATACAGGTTTCGACCTGGCCTTTCATTAGAAGGGGCTAGCGTTCGATCCCAAGTATGAGGTAGAAATTTATTTCTATTTGAACACGATGTTGTGTTGATATTTATCCATATATATATATATATATATATATATATATATATATATATATATATATATATATATATATATATATATATATATATGTATGTGTAAATATCACCCGCGAATGGCATTTAATACCGAATCCTATCTTGGGAATATATATCCACTTGGAATTCATTTTATGGTAACGGATTCTGGCCGGGTGGAGATTCGAACCCCCACCTGTGGGCTGGAAATCATGCCAGCAACGGCTCTACCGACTGATAGCTCAGTCGGTAGAGCCGTTGCTGGCATGGTTTCCGGCCCACAGGTGGGGGTTCGAATCTCCACCCGGCCAGAATCCGTTACCATAAAATGAATGCCAAGTGGATATATATTCCCAAGATAGGATTCGGTATTAAATGCCATTCGTGGGTGATATTTACATTGACTGAAATCACGTGTGCTTGTGATATATATATATATATATATATATATATATATATATATATATATATATATATATATACTTTCCCACTGTCATCCCTACATTAAGGGGTAGGTTGCCTGATGCGTCCTTTCCAATGCTTTCAGTCGAAGGCATCTTCTTCTACCAAACCTCTTCTCTCCATATCACCCTTCGCCTTATCTAGCTACCTAATTCTCTGCCTCCCTTTTAATCTTCCCAAAGCAGGTTCTTCCTAAGCCATCCTCACTCCCTCCCCACCATCAATGCTCAACAAGTGCACCATCTCAGTCATGAAATTCTTATTATATTTTTAATCTTTACTACTCCTGCCACATTCACATGGATTTGTAAAAAAAAAAAAAAAAAAAAAAAAGAAGAAGAAGAAGAAGAAGAAGAAGAAGAAGAAGAAGAAGAAGAAGAAGAAGAAGAAGAAGAAGAAGAAGAAGAAGAAGAAGAAGAAGAAGAAGAAGAAGAAGCAATTGTGAAATACTGTGTGGAAGGGAAAGGGTTAGAGGTGACCGTGGAAATTGTCAATTGTACTGCTTGATTGGTCGCCAATCGTCTTTTTTTCGGCGACAGCAAAAATAATTTCCCTTACATTTATTCACTTTTTCATTTGCTATTGCATAATGGATTGCCTATGCTCTGGCTAGGTTGTACAACAACGTCTCTCTTGAATATGTATACCAAACGTTTACCGCAAACCAACGACTCCGGATTAAGTTGTTCCTCATTTCTAAAATATCTTGATGTCTTATGGAAATACCCTTTTTTTGCCGTTTTTTCCAGCAGTTTTAATTTATAAGCAGACATTCCTACTGGGCATCAAGCACATTAGATTCCATTAACCTACACGTAGCACTGGGGAGGCACAAAAACACAAGTCACAGTTTGATCTGTTATTCACAATTTTCACTGCTAGAATTATAAATTATCTGTATCCTTTTTCCTAAATTACGTACTTTTTTTATTGATTGGATGGTAGAGATAGAAGAAAAAAGGTGTAAACTCAATTTTTATATCCTTATTGTTACAAAGATTTAATTTGAACATCCAGGGTAACTTGAATTTTGTCACCATTACCAAAAAATAACGATAAATAATATATGATTGCATTAAAAGTTTTTTCTTTCATCTGGATTACTCACTTTACGACTAATTTCATCCTTACTAGAAATAGTGTTCCACAATGATAAACTTCTCTCAAAAAGTCAATCAATATGGCTGGCTATGTATATGATCAATATCACGTAAGATTACAATCTAGACCTTAATCATTTTCTATCAGCTGATACAAGTGAAAATTAGCATTACATCACCCTTGTCAGCAAGACTGAAAATAAGAGTATCATTCAAATAACTCGAAGTTCCACATGAATAGCTCATGGAACTCGGAATTTCAAAACAGCGTAACTTTCATATTCATTCACACTAATAAGATACTTTTCCAACATAATTTCTTAAAGAATTCACATTATATTTGAGATTTTTCAATAGATTATCAATACGTCTTGGAATTTTAATTCACCGCAATTACTTTCGATAAATAATGGATTTCGACACGGATGTCTAATTAATCATATCATCACTGCACGACTCCCGAAGCATTAGCTCATAATCAAAATGTATTTGTAATTGGAAATATCTGAATTTCCGTAAATAAGATTGAAAGACTCGAAATAACTCAAGATTATTTTAAAAAAAAATTGTAATTCTATATAATTTTCATATTAATAAGTTTTCTTATTAATTTATGGTCCACATTAAAACATCATAAATTCTATAGAAATATTCTGAAGCTGTAATTCATCACGACTCCTCTAAAAAATTGGGTATCACTGGAAATGAATTATCGAAAGAATATTAAGAATTCTGTTCGAGTACTCCACCAATAAAAATTCTCCACGAAGTCCTTGTAGGAATTCCATCGGCGGATTTACCCACTTTTCAGGGGTTCATACGGTTTGAAGGTACCGGTTGCTAAGAGTCATTACAAACCCATCAATCAAGGAAAGGGTGAACTCCAAGATTGGACGTATGATATGCGGATTCCACAGAAATGGATATTAGTGTGTGTGTGTGTGTGTGTGTGTGTGTGTGTGTGTGTGTGTGTTTGTGTGTGTGTGTGTGTGTGTGTGTGTCGAATAGAATGATGAAAAGGTGTTACAATGTTTATAATTATATTCAAAGCAACATTTCATTATTATTATTATCATTATTTGCTAAGCTACAACCCTAGTTGAAAAAGCATAGTGCTATAAGCCCAAGGGGTCCAGCCGGGAAAATAACCGAGTGAGGAAAGGAAATAAGAAAATATACGACAAGAGAAGTTTGAGAACAATAACAACGTTAAAATAAATGTTTCATATATAAACAATAAAAATTTCAAAATAACAAGAGGAAGAGAAATAAGATAGAATAGTGTGCCCGAATGTACCTTCAAAGCAAGAGATCTCTAACCCAAGACAGTGGAAGACCATGGTAGAGAGGCTATGGCACTACCCAAGGCTAGAGAACAATGGCTTGATTTTGGAGCGTCCTTCTAGATAAGCTGATACTATAGCTAAAGAATCTCTTCTACCCATACCAAGAGGAAAGTAGCCACTGAACAATTACAGAGCAGTAGTTAACCTCCAGAGAGAAGAAGAATTGTTTGGCAATTTTGTGGTTGTTAAATGTATGAGGAAAGAGCAGAATGTGTGAAGAATAGGCCAGACTATTCTGTGTATGAGTCGGCAAAGATGGAATGAGCAGTAACCAGAGGGACATATCCAATGTAGTAGTCTGGCCAGTCAAAGCACCCAATAATTCTCTAGCAGTAGTATCTCAAACAAATTGAAATAAATAAGAATTGATTAGGTTATGAAAAAATTTAATTATGTAATGCATAAAGTTAGAAACAGAAAAATATGCTGTAAATATGCTAACGCTTTAAAATACGAACTCTGGGGGACCCTGTGGATCACAGTTGAAACGAAGAAATATTCTAAGACATACATAAGGCCTAAAACAGTCTAACCATTCAATGATGGCACTAGCTGTTTTACGGTTAGTGACTTATATTAGCGGTGAGGTTTCATGAGTGGCTTCTGCTTTGACTTAAAAATATTACCATTAAGAATATCATATTTAAATGTATGCATATATATATATATATATATATATATATACATATATATATATATATATATATATATATATATTATATATATATACTATATATATATATATATATATATATTTATATATACATATATATATACATATATATATATATATATACATATATATATACATATATATACATATATATATATATATATACATATATATACATATATATATATATATATATATATACATATATATATATATATATATATATACATGAATGTGCGCGTGTATTTGTGAGTGTTTTTAACTTTAAGCCATATTCTGTACACCAGGGGTAGCTCCGGAGGATACATGTACAATACATTGTTCAACTCTTGTATTATACGGTAGATGAATCCCCTATGCAATAAATCTTCTACTATATCAGGTCACTTCACTCACCTAAACAAATGGCTGATCAACGACGTAACAAAGACCTTTACACAAACTTTACCATTCATCCCCAGCTTGCTTACATGTTCGAACTTCATTGATGTTGATATCACAGACCCTACTTTCCAATATATCTTTTATACCCATCTATCCACTGGATACTAGATCACGCTCTGCTCTAATCTCATAGAAATTCTCAATTACATAATCCTATGATCCTATGATTAACCTATTATCATCCATTCTTTCCATATGATCGAACCACATCAAATTACTCTTCCTCATCTTTTATCGTGGGCTAACTATTCCCACAGCAGCTTCAAATATTGTTCTTCCCTGTCTTTTCAACTTCAACAATTCACTTTCCTAAGAACTTCCACATACAATTAGAAATATCATTCTAATCATTTGCTTATTTTTCAAGAATTTCCTCTCTGTAAAGTTATTAATATGGATTACTGTGTCATGCTTTGACCAGGTTATTTCTTGACCCAAGTTAAGTCGATTGGATAGTCTATTAATTATTTGTAAACCCTTTTGAGATTGCATCTCTGCATTTTTTTGTCTCTTATGCATATGCTTTTAAATATTTGGCCTAAAAAATATATTACATTCTTAACATGGACTGTGACAAGTCACACCAAGATGAATAATCAGTGCAGATCATGAATAATGAAAATTCACTCTAAGTGCTATTCACAGACATGAAATAATTCAATCAATAATATTCTATTAATATTACATTTATATTAATTGAAATATTCATAGGCTATTAAATAGTTTACAGCAAATGTTGGGTAAAATCGTAAAACCAAAAATCAGATTTTTCTCGGTTTCTCGTATCTCATATACCGAGTATATCAGTAATCGTGAAATACAGATTAGAAATATCATTTCTATAAATCTTGTTTCCATTCTGAATCAGCTATTAATATTCATTTACCAGAACTAATAATTGTTTACAAATAACAAAGCAATAAACCGTGTACGAATAATAGGTTGTTTTATGACTCACTTTCCTGACAAGTTCAAAGCAATGGTCAATACGAAAAAACACTTCAGTTCAATCACGGCAAATGCCAATGGGAGAATATTCATGAACACCCTTGTGTCTCAAATAAGTATAGAACAAGACAAAATATTGAAAATCAATCCTGGGTGCTATTGGTTTTACATAGGAAATAATTTCGCAATAACAATCTCTTTAAAATGGTTTACGCCGCGCAATAACTGCACTATACCCAACTTAAGTAATATATTTGCTGATCATACATTGGATGCTTTTGTTCTGTTAAATCATTCAATTTAGAATTATATGTCTGTTTTACACTCTCATTACCAATGATATGTATCCTAAATGTCGGTAGGTAACTCACGACTTTTTAAATGAATTGTTCGTTTAGTATTAGATTCGTCTACACAAAAGCACTTTTACCAGATATTACGATTTGTCGCATTGTGGTGACCTCCATAAAAAAAAACCCTGTTATCGGTACTTTAATCTAATATCACCGATATCAGACTTTTGTCTATGGAGTCCAAGGCTCAGCATTTTATTGCAAGAGACGTTGTCGTTCTGCTTTGTTTTTACGACCCTCCACTTTACGCTGGATTTCTCTTGATGACCTCGGAAGAGGACATTAGCTTTACAGTATGTCAAAGACATTACGCCAAACGACCTCTCCTTTCGAACTACGAGTAATTGTTCCCGAACAAGGGAATGATCTGTCGGCAGCCAATCACGAGGATAACAAAACTGTAAAGTAGCTCGTGTAAAATATATTAGGAGGAAGAATAATTACCCGGTGCCCTTTATTCTTTCTCTCTATGGATGGTGAAGATAAGAAAGATCAGTTTATGAGGAATGGTTTATGATTTTGGGATGACAAGATAGGAAATGCAAAAGCTGTGTAAGACCCAGTTCAATAATAGTTCGAGGATGGCAAAACGACGCGACTCTTGCTCGATAAGGGCTCAAATATTTTCAAAGTTATGAGAGACTCTTTGATTCGATTTCGATAAAATTGATATAGATCTTTTTTCTCCAATAATGACAAAGAAAAGATATGAATTTGGTAAGAAGCTATCCAGGATAGCGGAAAAGAAAGGATACAATGTCAACACCGTTCGGCGATAACTAATGTTTCGAAAATCCTCCTGGAATGATGACCAAAGTTTATACATTGATGAAAAATTAAGAGAGCTTCATTCCAAACTTAGGCAGGTTTGACTAAAAGTAAATTTGATAATAATGTTTAATAGATGACAAAGAAACAATGAGGATCTTTATCTATAATAGTAGAAAAGGACAACTACTGAATAAGCTTTTCTGAATATTAAAAGTAAACAAATAAAATAAAAATGATGCCAAGTTTTCCACGAACAAGGGGTTCTAAATCTTCATAAAATATCTAATTTTTTTCTTTTTAATTCATTCGTCCTCTAAAATGAATACTGCTGACCTTATACGAAAAGGAAATTGTTTTAAAACATTAAACACTTTGCAGGTCTTTAGGTCCCAGGTTGCCAACTACTCTGGTACTCGGCTCAATGATACATGACGTACCTAACGTGACCCATGTGTTGGACCCCACAGGCACGTAACCACACTGATTGATCGTACCTTAAAAAGCTGTGTGGTATGGGCAATTGTGCCACATCTCTCTTATGTTCACAGAATATGGTCACAAAAATAAGGATTGAAATAAAAATCAGATGCTGATGACCGGCATGCAATACGCAAATGCCATTACGTAGCAAGAAAATTTTTATAGTAACAATAACGTTTTATGTTATATGGTTCTTGTCTTTGAGATCTTCTGGATATTATATTCTATTGAATATGGTCGTTATTCGGTTGTTGAACAATCTATGGGTAATATTGTGAAACATAAACAGTATGACTGAGAAAAAATATTATTCATATATTCCTATTTAATTTATTTTTCCTCGTTTACAGTACATTCAATCGCATTCAATGACGTCTTTAGTAGTGGTTGCGTTGTCGGCAAATGTGTTGCTAAAGGAAATCAAAAATCTTCAATTATCGTAAATTAATCAACACAAATGTAACCAAACAAACATACACAGAAACCATTCAGTCCCATTTTAGGAGGCGGCGCTTGGCTGTAGTATATATCAAGGTCTATGTATTCCATAGACCTTGGTATCTATGAGGGTAAAAGAGAAGCGGCATGGTTCATACTAAGCTAACAATAAGGCTGGCGTTATTCAGGCATTTCTAAGGATCGCCCATAATACACAAAGGAGACCCATTGAGACATAGCTGCAAATTGTAACACTCCAAAGACTAATTTATCCCCCCAGGCTAGCTGGAATTCTTAGCGAAATGGTAGAGAAAATTTGTAACTCCCTGTTGAAATATAATAGGGATTTCTTAGAACAGATTAAACAAGACGGATACGTAAGGTATGTAAAGTTGAGATATTTTTTGTTTATATACGTACATATGCGTTTAATGTTAAGAGATTTTCACTCAATTTACTCCTCATAAAAATGTCTTTCACTTTCAAGCTTCTTTAAACAAAAATAATTTCGTTCTTGTCTCTATGACTTCGACCGGTTATACATAATTTAGGCAAGGGATTTGAGGAAAGTTGCCTTGAACCAGGAAATAATTGAAATTGTGGGTAAAATATAAATACATTTTTTATAAAACATAAAAAAGAAGCTGCACGAAGACACTTAGAATTTCTGAGTCCATTCTATTTAACAAATTGGATAAAAATTGCCAGAATATTAACACTTTCATAAATAATAATTTTTCATAACATGAGAAAACGTTTAGGTTATTCGTTTCTCATTACATATCTTTTACGCTAACCTGATTACATGGGAAGAAAAAATGTTTTCTTAAACAAAGTTTTATATAATCATGTCACCCTAAACATTCTAGAGAACATTCCCCAAAACGAGAAAACTGTATTTCAAATGTCTAACCAAGGAGAGGTCAGGTTTCAAAATGTTTCTTTTGGTTTCATTTAAGAAGTGTACCAATAATTCTAATGGAATATGTCCGAAGCAGGCATTTTAAGGCATTGTTAATAGAAGAACATGCAGGGAACTGGTGAGAAAAAGCTGTTGGTGTATGTAACACAATTCAAAGGATGAAGTGAAGTGTCATAGTTCAGAAAACACAGGAGAAAAGTAATACTATTGATTTTAGCTCAAAAAAAAAAAAAAAAAAAAAAACGGAAGGTCATGACACGCTAACAAGAAGAATAACTAAATGTGCAATGGTTTCTTCTAACACGAAATTATTCAAAAGTGTTTTTCTCCATATACTGTTCAACAAGTGAAAAATAACCATAATTATGTAAATATAAAGTTGGATTGACATTATCCTGTCACAACCCAAGAGACGTCAAACAAGTTTAGGAAGGGAAAAGTCATAACAATATAAAGCATTGCCATAAATGAAAAAAAAAAAAGTTTCAGATATTTGATTGCGTATTTGTGATGGTATGTTTCTCTCCTTTTACTCAATACCCCCCCCCTCTCTCTCTCTCTCTCTCTCTCTCTCTCTCTCTCTCTCTCTCTCTCTCTCTCTCTCTCTCTCTCTCTATATATATATATATATATATATATATATATATATATATATACATACTTACTTATAAACATATATATGCTGTATACATATATATATAAACATATATATGCTGTATATATATATATATATATATATATATATATATATATATATATATATATATATATATATATATATCCTTCACGCTCATACCTTGTAGTTAGGAAAGGGGGAAGGGGTCGAAGGGTTAAATCTGTGTGTGCGTGTGCGTATCCATCTAAATATTTAACCGTCATTTTAACCTGGTCAGGTGCACTATTTGAAAAATATCTTCAATATTTTATGTTTGGTCTCTTGGAATTTTTTTAGATTTCTTCAATTTTTGGTATGCATGAATGCACTACCAATACATATGGATATTGATTTCTGTTTAGAGATACACTAGCGAAAGCCATTAGATTTTGGTTGAAAGAACTGTATACAAAACTGAATAAATGAAGCAACACATTATTAAATTCTCAGTTTTCTGCAAAACTGAAACCTTGATGTCAAGAAACGGTAGAGGAAACTATAAAAATGTTGTGTTAAAGCAATTGATGTAAAAAGAGTTTAAAGTATTTAATGAAATTTGCTTACTTAAAGAAAAATCACACACACACACACACACACACACACACACACACACATATATATATATATATATATGTGTGTGTGTGTGTGTGTGTGTGTAAAACATTCGCGTGAGAATTACTGGAAGGGAGAGGAAGTACAATATATTATATATATATATATATATATATATATATATACATATATATATATACATATATATATACATATATATATACATATACATATATACATATACATATATATATATATATATATATATATATATATATATATATAACGTTCATCTGTGTATTCTCGGAAGGATAAGAGAGTAGAAGAGACTCAGATTGGCATGACAACTCAGAAGGCTATACCAATAAACACCCTTTATGTATAAGGGATATACATTGTTCTGTGGCCAAATTCATTTACATTAACCCTCACTCTCAGACGTTATCTGGCTACGACAGGTAATGTGATGAAACGCCCCTTTGAAAGATCAGTAACAATAAATTGTTGTACTCATTTTCATACACATTTCCACATATAATAAAGAAGTGTTTGGGTATCTATACACACACACACACACACATATATATATATATATATATATATATATATATACATATACATATTATATATATATATATATATATATATATATATATATTTATATATATTTATATATATATATATATATATATATATATTAATATATATCACTTACACTCATGATTTTAATCTATGTAAATATCAACCACATTGGCATTTAATACCGAATTCTACCTTGGCAATCTCTCTTGATAGCTCAGTTAGTAGAGTCCTCGCAGGCAAGGTTTCGGCTGCGTGGCAAGAGTTCGAATCTCTGTCCAGCCAGGCAGAGGTTATTACCACAAATGAATTCCATTGGATATATATTCCCAAGATAGAATATATATATATAAATATATATACATATATATATACACATATATATGCATATATATACATATATATACACACACATACATATATATATATATATATATATATATATATATATATATATAGATAGATAGATAGATATATTCGTTTATTCTCATACCTTGTAGTTAGGAAAGGGGGAAGGGGTGGAAAGATTGAATCTCTGTGCGTGCGTGTGCGTATCTATCTAAATATTTAACTGCCATTTTTGACGGGTTACGTACACTAATATATATATATATATATATATATATATATATATATATATACATATATATATACATATATATATATATATAATTACATATAATTTAGTTTTAACCCAC
>NC_090728.1:39648430-39650930 GCF_036898095.1 Palaemon carinicauda
ATAATGTGTATATGTAGAAATGCTCTACAGTTTCGTCCGCCACTGGACCTCTTCTTAGAGCTTTTTTTTTTTTCTTAATAAAAGTTGAGATCCAGTGGCGGACGAAACTGTAGAGCATTTCTACATATACACATTATCTTTTAATTTTTCTTACGTGGTCTACCATATATTATTTTATCTTCGTGCGATAGGAAGATTACATCTGTATTTATAACCTATTCAATTTACTCATTGAAATCGGATTTATATGCGGATTTTTTTTTTTTAGTTTATTACATCATCATCATCTCCTAAGCCTACTCATGCAAAGGGCCTCGGTTAGATTTCGCCGGTCGTCTCTATCTTGAGATTCTAATTCAATAATTCTCCATTCACCATCTCTTACTTAACGCTTCATAGTCCTCAGGCATGTAGGCCTGGGTCTTCCTTGTGGAGCCCAGTTGAAAGTTTATTATAAGTTAAAGTTTTTTTTTTTCAGAAAATAATCGCCCACTAAAAATTAGTTTCTAAGAATTCTTCCTAAATTCAGAGAATTATAAAAAGTGAATAATTGATGAAAATATAATACAAAAAATATCTGGCTTTTAGATAACAAGCTGATCTGGTGAGAAATATCATGGGGAACACCCTAATAACAGAAGAACTATTAAGAAACTTAAGGTTCCTATGATAACAATAATATATTTTAACTATGATATTAATAATAATAATGCTTGCTACATTAGTTTCGGAAACTTTCCCCATAAGAACATTTATGAAAGAAATTAACATAACCTGAGCCACACAAGTTGTTATAGCCGCTATGGTAACAGAAGGCTTATGGCTGTTTACACGCACTAACAATATCTCTCTCTCTCTCTCTCTCTCTCTCTCTCTCTCTCTCTCTCTCTCTTACACAGGCACACACACAAAAAAAGCGCGCGAGAGGAGGCGGTTTTAGCTAACTTACGGGAAAAAATTTAAAACTTTTTTTTTTTCTCAGATCCCTTACACAAAACACACTGGCAATCTTATAGGCACTTGCTATTACATGATGTCACGTAATTAATTTTTGTAATTAATTTTTGTAATACTACTTTCTCAGACCATAGCTTAGCAAGAATAGTTGCTAAGCAAGTGTCGTATGATATCTAACTTTCGATTAAGGACATTTCATGAGATTACAAAAGAGGAATGCTAACAGTTTCTACTGACATTCAGTAAAAATTTAAAAGATAAGTATTTGTTCCATTTTAAAAAGTAAACACAAAGTACCTTATCTATTTTGCATTGTTAGCTGTTATAGACATTTATATAAAAAATCATCCTTTTTTTCTACTAACTTGATTCTTTCTACCGTCATCTGTCATCGTTACGTCAAACATGAGTAAAATAAATATTCAAAGCGAGTATCAGTTATCAAAAGCAAGACATTCTTTTGATATATTAGAAATCGAGCCTATATCTATTCCTTACATTTAGATATAGTTAATTCAAAATTCTTGTTTGTAAGAATTAGCATAAACCGGTATTATTCGAAATTTAGAGTACCTCCAAAATGTTAGATAGATGGATTTAGGGCTCAACGCTGAAGCCCGGGAGGTAATTCAGCGTCATGTTGCAACCGAAGAAAATCCATGCTGGTGTACTTCTTAAGTATCAATGAGCTTTGATAGCAAGATTGAAGAAAGAAGTCTATAACTAATGTAAAGCAGAAGGCTGAAAAAATGTAGGCACGTATCACAGCACCTATGTTGCCACAAGAAATATTCGCAAATATGTTATTTATTTCAAGGTATATATTTGAAATGATTGGATAATATCAGAGAAGGACTTAGTCTTACAAAAGCTACATACTGTGTTATACCGACTGCAAAATTTATCCAATTTTAAGAATATGAAATAGAATCCTAAATCTATGCCTATCTCATATTTACAAAATATCTATTTGTATTTAGAAAAATTCTTTAGTTTTGCCCAGATTCTAATATTCTACATAAATATATGTAATAAAAGCGCTTTCCTATATGAATAATATCGTTCGTTGGCAACATCAAGAGAATTCCGATGGAGGTAAGAAGTGACCACGTAATGACACACTTGGCCATGTAAATCATACATGAATACAACGCACTCTAATGTACCTCGTCTAGCACTTGGGAGTCCTTTCTCTCCACTTAATCTATTAACTTATAAAAGGTAAATGTATTATTCTAGACGCCACCTAACCCAGAAAAGATTGCAGAAAAAAATCAATACATTCACCTTTAGAGGCATTATTGTTTTATGCGAAACCATTTCTACGTCAGCTTTGGCACTGTTCGGGTCGATGAGATCATGTGAACCATGTAACAAAGATACTAAAAAACATTAGCCGAGTTATCACAAAGAGAGTATTACAGATAAACTGAGAAATTCAGGATGAAAATAACTAAAATACATTAGGTTGATCAGCAATGTAACAATTGGGGGAGGGGGTTTTTCCTTATCTTCATTGCTGTCTCTAAATAGTGTTGTATGA
>NC_090728.1:39658430-39665930 GCF_036898095.1 Palaemon carinicauda
TGCAAAAGATCTTCAATTAGGAAAAGATGCCAGAGTAATGGAGAGGATGCCTAATCATCTCCATCTATAAGGGAAAGGGAGACATCCAGGAATGTGGCAACTACAGAGGCATAAAGTTGTTAAGCCATAGTATGAAGATATGGGAGAAGATCATTGAGAAGAGACTCAGAGATGAAACAACAATTGGTGAGGAACAATTTGGATTCATGCCTCGAAGAAGGACTGTAGATACAATACTTGCTTTGAGGCAGATGATAGAAAAACATCGGGAGAAACATAGAAGGTTACATAGGGTCTTTATTGACCTGGAGAAGGCATAAGATCGAGTACCACGTCAGGAGCTGTGGAGATGTGTGAGAGAAAAGGGAGTCCCTGAGAAATACGTGAGGATCACCCAAGATATGTATGAAAGGGCACAAACAAATGCTAAGAGCAGTATAGGCCTAACAGAAAGTTTCCCAATAAATGTGGGACTACATCAGGGGTCTGCATCGAGCCCTTACCTATTTGATCTGGTCATGGATGTAGTAACACAAGATATTAGAGATTAGTGTCCTTGGTGTATGCTTTTTGCTGATGATGTTATACTGTGTAGCACTAGGCGAGAGGTAGTAGAAGAGAAACTAGAAGAGTGGAGAAGAGAAATGGAAAATAGAGGATTGAAGATCAGCAGGAACAAGACAGAGTATTTGAGATTGAAAAATGAGGAGAATGGGGAGGTTAGTTTACAAGGAGAGAGATTGGAAAGAGTTGAAAATTTCAGGTATTTAGGATCAACATTTGCAGAGGATGGTGATCTGGGGGCAGAAATAAACTACAGAATACAAGCAGGATGGAACAATTGGAAAAAAATGAGTGGAGTACTATGCGACAGGAAAATAGGGGTTAAGTTGAAAGGTAAAGTACACAGGACAGTTGTGAGACCGGCAATGGTGTATGGAGCGGAGACGTGGGCAATAAAGAAGACAGAAGAGAAGAAACTGGTTGTGGCAGAGATGAGAATGTTGAGAAGGATGTGTGGGGTGACAAGAAGAGATAAGATACAGAATGAGGTAATTAGGGGTACCACAGGAGTTAGAGAACTATCAGATAAGATCCAAGAAAGTAGACTGAGGTGGTATGGTCATGTCATGAGAAGAGATGAAAAATATATTGGGAGGAGAGTGATGGAAATGGTGGTACAGGGAACGAGAAGGAGAGGGAGACCAAAGCGAAGGTGGATGGACTGTATCAAGGATGACCTTCGAACAACGGGATTAACCAGTGATGAAGTGTGGGACAGAGGTAGATGGAGAACGTACGCCAGAAACATCGACCACACATAAAAGTGGGAAAAGATGCAGACAAAAAAGAATATATATATATATATATATATATATATATATATATATATATATATATAAATATATATATATATATATATATATATATATATATATATATATATATATATATAGTACACAAATGAACGTGCATGTATATATTAAAAGTGATCTATGATGCATAATATCTGATAACATCGTAGGTCAACTTATGTCCACGAGGATTAATATCCAGCACAGCAGTGCATTTGATCGCTCAGCTATTTTGAGGTGAAACTGAACTACGATACTGAGAGTGTCAAACTAAAGGAGGATACTGCTTGTATAATACTTCGAAAATATTTACAATAAAGTTATTACATTTCAAACAATTTTCCATTGAAATCATCTTGCTGTAAGACTATTCAAGTTTAATATCCTTATATATATTAACCATTGTATTTTAACATTCAGAAAAACGCCATGTATATCAGTAGCACAATTTTTAGGCTGTAATAATAATAATAATAATAATAATAATAATAATAATAATAATAATAATAATAATAATAATAGCAACAAAATTAATACAAGATTCTTGCCCAAATCATGTTTTTGGTTGTTTGCTACTAACCGTGGGCGGCCCTGGGATATAACCAATTTTTTGGTTCCTTTTATTTTTTGGTGGGGTTACAACTTCAACTATTGTATACATTATTCTAGTGAATCATCAGGTCCACCTGATATAAATAAAAAAGGTATTAAAGGTAACACAATTCCAGAAATAATACTGAAAAGGAACTATAGCATCATCATCATTAACATTAATGGCAAAATCTTATCTAAATGAAATTAGAGTTGGTGCATTTACAAATTTCAATACAAAATCAATTATATAGACTAATTAACATGATACAATTACAAACCTAAATTTGCTTACATTGCGCTTTGTATAGCAAAAGTCTATTTCAGTATTGTTGCTCTTACTTCCATAAGTTGTCAAGAAGAGAGGTCAAACGACTTTTCCTGCATGCTGTACGTGCAATTAAACTCGATTAAGAAAGCACATATAATATATATATATATATATATATATATATATATATATATATATATATATATATATATATATATATACACACATATATATATATATATATATATATATATATATATATATATATATATATATATATATCCAATAGGAATTTTTCGATTTTTTGGAATACAGTCGGATGTTCTGTGCTCTTTCCTTGACTCTAACTGGTTGTCGGCTAGCAGAGAGCGAACCATAATCCTTGTAAATGTAAACTCAATTCTTTATAAATAAACATTGGCGCCAGAACTCGAACACACACGTGTTTGTTAGAGTGTGTCATTCCTTTGAACCTATTTGCTTATTTGGTGTTGCAAATACAAAAGGATTTATTGATTTCACAGACTGCTGTCTCTTTCAATGTATAATGCAGCCCCCGAGAACAAACATATATTTTTGTCGCTCAATAATTGGAATTAAATACTAAAAGCTTTTGACAACCGAATTTATCAACAAAGATATTTCAATCTATACAGCAGCTCAATTAGGAGAAGGACACTCAAAATCAAACCAAATAAGATAGAATAGTGTGCCTGAGTGCACCCTCAAGCAAGAGAACTCTAATCCCAGACAGTGGAAGGCCATGGTACAGAGGCTATGGCACTATCCAAGACAAGAGAACAATGATTTGATTTTGGAGTGACCTTCTCCAAGAAGAGCTGCTTAACATAGCTAAAGAGTCTCTTCTACCCTTACTAAGAGGAAAGTAGGCACTGAACAACTAATTACATTGCAGTAGTTAACCCCTTGTGCAAAGAAAAAAATTTTGTATTCCAAGTGTTGTCAGGTGTGCGAGGACAGAGAAAATGTGGAAAGAATAGGCCAGATTATTCGGTATATGTGTAGGTAAAGACAAAATGAACTTCAACCAGAGAGAGGGATCCAATGTAGTACTGTCTGGCCAGTTAATGGACCCAATAATTCTAGCGGTAGTATTTTCTTAAAAGTTTTTCATTGAATATTCAGATAAACAAATAATAAAACTATAATAAAAAAAAGAATATATGATAGAAAACACAATTATATTATGATTTTTAATAATGATAAACCTATTACAGGTTTTCAATTTATTTAATATACAGTTATGAGATAATAAGAAAGAAATCTGAAATATTCAGAGACTTACCTTTAATTACTAAAGCTGCAAAAATCGAAACTTCTTCCAAAAGTCTTGGGTATGTTGCCGACAGAATTCTCGAGTAAATCCTATTTTGCTAATGCTTTTTTTTCTCTCTTCTTCCCGCTATCAATATCGATTATTATTATCAACGCCCTTTTGACACTAATTTCCACACTGATCTAAAAGAGATGTTTTTATT
Organism: Palaemon carinicauda; assembly: GCF_036898095.1. Taxonomy (NCBI): domain Eukaryota; kingdom Metazoa; phylum Arthropoda; class Malacostraca; order Decapoda; family Palaemonidae; genus Palaemon; species Palaemon carinicauda. The sequence goes on from NC_090728.1 coordinate 39,662,147, forward strand.
TACTTATATTTCATCCAAAGAATAATTTTCTCTTTTACCTTTTTTTCTAATTTTGATTTGATAGTTTCACATATATTTTTCGTAGCTTTTGAAGCTCAATATATTTCTATTCTCTCAAATATGACTTTACCGAACTGAATAAAATACTTCTTCCCTTACTTTTTCTTTCTGCTTTGGATGATTATGAAATAAGGTGTTATATATATATTTTTTTTAAAATCGGCACTGCCAAGCCAAACTAAGTTATGAAAATAACATTAATCAAGATTAATTCAATAAAAAGAAAGATATATAAATGAACCCAGTGATAAGAATAAGTATTAAATGATTTATACTTGCAAGACCATTCACAAACGAATACTAATCGCAAGACTAGATGAACGACACGCAGGTGCAGCACTAGTTAGCGGCTTTATACAACTTTCCGGAGGAGATAAACACGTGCAACCCTACCTTTGCACAACGGCGAACACGCTCACACTGGCTCTCAGGGGTTACGATGAGTCCCACTCGCTCCCATATGACCGACCATCCTTCCTCCTCCCTCGGACTGAGAACTCCACCCCCACCTCTCTCTCTCTCTCTCTCTCTCTCTCTCTCTCTCTCTCTCTCTCTCTCTCTCTCTCTCTCTCTCTCTCTCTCTCTCTTCTCATAATCCCAGCCGGATCTCTCCTTCCATTCTCTGGCACCGGATCTCACCCCCCTCTTCACAGTGTCTAAAGAATTTTTCATCATAAGTATATTAGACACGACCAGGTCTTGATACTTCTGTCGGGAATACCCTTAACGACGCATTCGCCAACTATAAGATCAAAGACTAAGACGCGCTCATACGCGTGAAAGTATATGTGCGTTCAAGATGACATACCTCGTGTTCATTCACTGTGTCTCTAAGAAATAATCGTTAACTTACATAATTAAACACGTATTTATCAAATAAATTATAACACACTTATATATATATATATATATATATATATATATATATATATATACATATATATATATATATATATATATATATATATATATATATATATGCGTAAAAATCACAGGAAAACGTGATGCTTAGATGCAGAAGAACCACAGGGAAAATGAAAATACGAAATATACGATTAAGTCCTGACTAGTTTCGTGATACTTCTTCAGAGGACTGCAGAAGTATCACGAAACTAGTCAGGACTTAATCGTATATTTCGTATTTTCATTTTCCCTATGGTTCTTCTGCATATATATATATATATATATATATATATATATATATATATATATATATATATATATTACATATATATATAGATATAGATATAGATATATATATATATATATATATATATATATATATGTATGTATGTATATATCAGCCACCGATTGAGATACCACTTCTAGAGAGTGGGCTTGTAGCATACTGTTTCTTCCAACTAGGATTGTAGCTTAGCAAGTAATAATAATAATAATAATAATAATAATAATAATAATAATAATAATAATAATAATCCCCTTTGGAAGGGATCGCACCAAAGAGTGAAGACTTCCGTTTCTCAGCAAATCTTTAAGAGTAAGGTTGGTAGTCACGTGGATTTTTCTTGACTCCAGTAGATGCTGTACTGAAAAAACGGTAAGATTAGTGCGGCCTGCTACCTACCAAACGTTCTGTACTTTTCAGCCATATCCATATATGGGTCAATTGTATCTACAAAAGGAGGGCGGTGGATCTCTATATTCTATATTCCCGAGTATATATATATATATATATATATATATATATATATATATATATATATATATATATATAAACATTGTATAATACATTGGTTACGCGCTAGTCTTCATTTCCATAGATCGTAGTACGATTAGCGATTTGGCCTGTGAGTTTAAGCTGTTTACTGGTAAGGTTACTGCTTTGGTTAGACACCACGGTGTGGGAGGGTCTCCCAGCTGACATTATGATGACTATTTCTATAAATAATTATGACTACCTCTAAAAATGAAACCAGACACCTATGACCTTTAAATATTCAGATACACACACACACACACACACACACACACATATATATATATATATATATATATATATATATATATATATATATATATATATATATATATATATATAACATGTACGTAACACTTACAGTAAACCAAGCAAGAGCCAGTAGCATCTTTCAACTATCTTTTAATGCCTTTTTAAGTAAACCGATTCAAGTAAACCTACAAGATAACACATATGGATTACAGAGACTGCTATGGATTAATCCCGAATAAGCCAAGACCATTAAACTGAATTACGGACAATCATGTGCATAATTCAACCTGGACTTTAATTATTATAATTTTCATTTGTCAATGCATGTTCTACAAGGATCCTTTAGTCAATATTATGGCATCTTGTTATTATTATTATTATTACTAGCCAAGCTACAACCCTAGTTGGAAAAGCAAGATTCTATAAGCCCAAGGGCTCCAATAGGGAAAAATAGCCCAGTGAGGAAAGGACATAAGAAAATAAATAAATGATGAGAATAAATTAACAATAAATCATTCTAAAAACAGTAACAACGTCAAAACAGATATGTCATATATAAACTATAAAAAGACTCATGTCAGCCTGGTCAACATGATAATATTTGTTCCAACTTTGAACTTTTGAAGTTCTACTGATTCAACTAATCAGTTAGGAAGATCATTCCACAACTTGGTAACAGCTGGAATAAAATCCCAACTTAACATCTTTTTAAAAAATTATAATCAAATTTAGTGAAACGGTCGGATGCTTAGTGATATATACAATATGAGAATATGTACAGTAAACTATCCTAGATGGATAATATCACGCTGACCAGGTACTCCACTTTGTGAAGTCTATGTTGCCATTTAAAGAACAATAGTAAATTACTTTCCGAAGAAAAATTCGGGAAGAAACAATATGAAGTCAATACCGTAATAGAGACGAGAATCGAGTCTTGAAATCAATACCTCATTCGAGAGAGAGAATAAAGCATCTTCATTGCTCAGTCCGATGATGTTCTGTAAAATAAATCAGGCCTAACTGTATTCCTGCATCTATATGTGAAACTATTTGAGTTAGACAGCTATAGATGGAAGACTTGTGATTATTATCGTTCCAAAAGTGATATAAAATATATACGGTATTAGTCCAAATATTCTAGATTATGCGTGAAAAAATAGGACAGAGATTATATTCTCACGTGATATTGAAATTCAGAGCATTCTTTTATTATTTCCTATAGAAAAAAATACCATCTAATCTCACGCATCATACAATGAGTGAACAATAAGACCTAGATTCAAATCCAAGTTCTCAATAACTATACATTCACTTATTTATTCTTAGTAATAAGGTATACATACAATAAAACCAGAAGGTGACTGGTTATATTACTATTAGTAATATTACTAGCTGAGCTGCATCCATAGTTATAAAAGCAGAATGCTATAAGCCCAATGGCTCCAACAGGGTAAAATAGCCCAGTGAGGTAAGGAAACAAGGAAATAAATAGATTACCAGAGATGAAATGAACCATTAAAATGAGGACATTTGAAAACATTAACAACATTAAAGTAGATCTTTCGTATATAGACTATAAATCTTGAAAAAACAAGAGGAAGGAGAAAGCAAGGGAACAATGGTACAATAAGAAAATAAAAACTATAAAATACACAGCAAAACAGTAAGCGACAACTCCGATTCAGTGAAATATATGCCTAGATATAATTATTAATTCATGAGCGACAAATACAAATTACATTCATTAGCGAA
>NC_090728.1:39670930-39703430 GCF_036898095.1 Palaemon carinicauda
CTGCTACTTGTCACGGTGCCATAATTTTCAAGAAGTTGGTATGAAACGTTGTAAATAAATTCACGAAATATTAATTTCTTGCAAGTTGGGTCGGATGTCTTTACAAGCCAAATATTGTATGCATTAAGCATAATGATGTCAATAAGATGAAGAATGATTTTGTGGTACCACTTGAATGATTTACTCATACACTCTGTCCCACTTAGCTGGCAGTCACTCTTATCTACAAGGGGCATATTTTCGTTGTAATCAACAACATAATCTGGCTTACAGATTTTCTTCTTAGTCCTGTAGTGGACCTTACCTGTGTTCACTATGTAACATTTATATATGGTTGATAAAAGGGTCACAGGCTTTCTATCTATCCACTTGACAGCCAATATCTTGTTAGTTGCCTCCCGTTGTACGGTTTTGACTTTTGTTTTTCTCTTTTTTTTAGTTTTATTACTTATGTTTGTAGTTTCATCCTCACTAGGGGAGTCACTGTCACTAGGATTGTCATAAGAGGTAGATGGGACATCAAATTTGGGCATATATTTCCTGCTTTCTCTCAATGTTCCACACGCCCCTGTGTCGTTGCCATGAAGGAATTGTGCCAATGTAGGGCTACTATACCAATTGTCAGTATACAATATATGTCCATTACCCATATAAGGTGCCATCATTTTCTTGACTACTGCTCCTGAGAATCACAAACCACTACCCTGATCTTCTTTAGGTATATCTATATCTGTTCCAGTATATACTATAATATCAAGCATTATTCCTGTTTCACAATCACATAAAACAAACAGTTTGATCCCAAATCGATGACGCTTGCTTGGGATATACTGTTTGAAGACAAGTCGCCCTTTGAAAAGTATAAGGGACTCATCAATCACAATTTTCTGGAAAGGATGAAAGACCCTTGTGAAGTTTCCAACAACTAAATTAAGGAATGACCTTATTTTCCAAATTCGATCACTTGCGATTGGTCTCCCGTTGTCAACAAAGTGCATGAAACGAGTCAACAGTAAGAATCTATCACGGGTCATGAATTTTGGAAAAATTGAAGTAGGAATCAAGGGGTCTTGTTTCCAATAGTCTTGTAATACATGTTTTTTCATGAGAGGCATCAGTAGTAGTAATGCAAAATAAACATAAATTTCATGGACATCTGTGTCCACCCATTTGTGAACTCGTGAATTTTGTGTGAAAGAGAACTTTTCCATTACCCACCGGTAGTACTTGTTAGTTTCACATACAATAAGGTCAACTAATTCTTCATTGAAAAGCGCAAGAAAATATTCATTTTCTCTTGCAGTGTCATCACAAGGCCACTCATTTGTTATGCCAGCGCAATTACCACTAAAGGGATGAATGTCGGGGATAAAGTTATTGACATCAGACCAAATATAAGACTGAATATTTCCTTCTCGTATTTTATGTATGTTACCTATTTCATTCTCTTCATCATCTTCACTTTCTTCAATATCCCCTCCATCTGAACGGAATAATCTAGCTTCAAAATCATCTTCGCTATCATCAGAGGTCCCTATCTCACCACTATCACTATCACCACAGTTGATGTCATCATCTATGTCATTATCTATGTCTTCGTCTGTTTCGTCTTCAGAAAATAACATGGCTAAGAATTTGCTAGGTGTTAGATTCTGTAAATGAAGTTTTTTTTGTTAATGATTGGGGGAGGGGCCGATGTACTAGGCACTGCATCAGCATCACATATGTGTTTTGGTGGTGTCAGTATGACATCGGTAGCAATACTTTGGTATTGCTTCTTTTCTTGTGGTACATATTTTCCAGTAACGCTTCTCTTCACACCACCCTTTCTTCCAATTTCCTTGTTGGGTTTTAATTTCCCCTTGTGACATTGCATTTGTCTCTTTTGAGAAACAGATATTCCTTTTAGTCTTTGTGGTCTCGCAGTGCTTGCCAGAAGATGTCACAGTCTCCCTTTTCCAAGGATTGTTACGACGTCCAGTCATGGCGACAAAAAGTGACATACAAACAAAATTAGAAAAAAAAAATACTAAATTACTTTGTTATCAAAATAGCTTTAGACTACCAATAAAAGAAAAACGCTTATTATAATAGTAACTCATACTCCTTGTAAACAACCCTCCAGTTACTTATAATAAAATTATACTTTGTAAACAAACACTCGCGGATATTCAAAACAGAAACATTCGGTATTGTTGTCGTAATTTAAAACTAGGCAACCGGCGTCCTGACGTAGGATTTGAGAGTTGCCACAGGTTTTATTTCTCTTCCTACACAATATATTACGATGTGATATCGTTGGTGTGTATGTGTATGTATATTGTTATATGTTTTTTTTTCATCGTTTATGTTTCTAATATATTAATATAAAACCAGTTTTAACTGAAAATAATTACAATTCGCCTTTTTCCCTTGCAAAAAAGTTTAAAGTCCATATATGGAAAGGTTTTATATTGTACATAATTATATAGGTAAAGTTATAAACATTAAAATTTCTACCAGAAATATTGTTTTATCATAAGAAAAATAATAAAAGTCGAAAAAGTTCACAAGGGAATTTGCAAGTAGAGATAGAAAATTGCGCTCTGAAGAGGATAATAGCAGTCTCCCATACAGCCGCTCAAGAGGCTTGTAGCAGTTCTCGGGTTAAAAGCTAGCTATTCATTTCTTCAATGCACAAACAAAATACAGATAAAATCATTAATAAACTACATTATTTACTCTACAGTAGACCAAATTCGTAAGAATATATATATATATATATATATATATATATATATATATATATATAAATTATTTATATATATGTATGTATGTATGTATGTATATACAGGCCTACATGGCTAAGGACTATTGAGCACGAGGTAGGAAATGATGAATGCAGGAGTACTAAATTAAAAGCTCAAGATAGAGACGACTGGCGAAATCTAACCGAGGCCCTTTGCGTCATTAAGCGTAGGAAGAGATGATGATGATGATGATGATGATGACATATATATATATATATATATATATATAAATATGTATATATTTATATATTTATATATAAACAGTATATATATATTTATATATTGTATATATGTGTGTGCATGTGTGTGTGTGTGGGAAACAAGCAACATAATTGGCAAACATAATCCTTGCGGATTGCTATGTATATCCCCTACACCTATTGATGCAAAGGGCCTTTGCTATAATATATATGTAATGTATATATATATATATATATATATATATATATATATATGTGTGTGTGTGTGTGTGTGTATAAATATATATATATACATATATACATACATACACTTAGATATATATATATATATATATATATATATATTCATATGTATATACATACACCTACATACATACATTTATATATATACAGTATATATCTATATATATACAGGATATCTAAATACACACACATATATATATATATATATATATGCATATATATATATATATATATACATACACACATATATATATACACATATACATATATACAGCATATATGAATATATTATATATATAAATACACATATGTATATATATATAAATATGTATATATATATATATATATATATATATATATATATATATATATATATATATAGAAAATAAGCACTAAAATTGGCAATTATAATCCTTGTGGATTGCTCTTTTGATAAAACCCCTTAGCAAAATAAAAATTCAAGACGACGCCATTGACTATATAGAAATATTGCATATCGTAATAAAATCACAAAGACTGAACACTATGTAGAATTCGAATTGAGGACCATGGACTTACTGGCTTCCTTGTATCAAAAGAGCAGATGTCAATGAACAACCAGGCCACAATGGATGGCACTGCTGCAATGAAATTCAACATTAGGTTCAGTATCAGCTGAATAAGTATTTAGTGTACCTGAATATCAGTTTAGCGTATTGGAGATGTTATTGCACTGGAGATCAAATAACATTTTGCATGCTTGACATATCTGTACAATAGAGAGAGAGAATGTGTCTCAGAGCCACCAAGAGACAAGAATAGGATGTTGCATTCAAGAGTATACCAGACCACAGTCATTCTCAGAGCTAGTCATATATCTAGAGGAGGCCACCAGATCTGGAACAGCTGGGTGTTGATGCACCTAAACTCAATTCCACAAGACTTGAGAATAATCGGCTGACAAAAATACCTCAAGTGTAAACCCACAAGAAGGAAAATTATGATTTTCTGACTTTTCATAAAAATGTAGGCCTTGTCTTATCAGAAGCATCCGACTATTAAAGGGTAGCTATCATCCTTGACGAAGCAGCTAACATCTTTCAAAGACATATGCTGAACCACAACTCCACATTATGTTGAACCTTCCATAAATAGTACATCGAGCTGGATATTCCAGCCACTTTTCTATAGTTTTTGGCCGTGCTTGAACACGGAGTGGTCATCAAGTCTAACCTGAAATTGCTCAGTGTAACTGCTGTGCAAGGTACTAAGAAAGAACAGCAACTCACAGACACTCCATGTGTACATGGGGCTGCCCATCTACACAAAGACCAAAAAGAGAACATTAACGGAAATTGTTAACCAGCATGTCATCATCCTTATATATGACAGGGTGAAGAAATTTCTTAATAACTAGATTCAACCGTTAGCATAGTGTTTAGAAATATCTCTGGTATAGTCTTTAACATTCTAAAATCAATGGTTTAATATTCACTTATGTCAAGGTTTTCTCTCATCTTTTAATTACAATAAGGTTACTATTAACATAGGTCTTGCTTCTCTAATTATTCATTCAATAACTATACTCCAATATGATAATCACTCGTTAATTATTGCCTTTACCTTTCCATTAAAAAATTATGTGGTAGAGTCTTCGTGACACTATCAAAGTTCTAAAAGTATGTTGAGACACGGAATTTGCTATGCAAGGTGAGAACACCCTTCTCTGTATTCTTTGTTTTTTATCCTTAATGTATATACGATTATCTTGATGATATTCATTACAAAGCCTTCATCTGTCAAGAATAAATGTTTCATGCAATCCCCATACAAAAGTTAACAATCTTTTACGTTAATGGTGATTAAACATATATATATATATATATATATATATATATATATATATATATATATATATATATTTATATATATATATATATATATGTGTGTGTGTGTATGTATATACAGTATATGTATATATGTATAAACAGTATAAATTATATATATATGTGTATATATATTTATATATATATATAAAACAACACCAGCAAATGCAGTCGTTTCTTGAAATCAACTTCCATCTCTCTTGGTGCCCCGGTGTAAGTGGAACCTCAGTTTCCTTGGTTTGAGTTCGAATCCTTTTCAGACGTAAATCTATAATCATAAGGTCAAGTCCCCTTTGGTGTCTGATCCCGAGGCAGAGTGAATTTGATATTAAGAAGTATTTAAGCCTTATATATAAATATATATGTGTGTATATATACACATACATATATATATATATATACATATATATATATATATTATATATATATATATATATATATATATATATATATATATATATATATCACAGGTAGCTCTCAATCTCCGTGGGTATTAGGACAAAGACCAATGACGAGATCAAGAATAAGTTTTATATTGGTGCCCTAATGTCAGGCAACTCATAACCCCCTAACGAACTATTCCTAACGTGTAGTCGACAAACACCCTACATAGCACAACACTTTGTTTTCACATAGTCCACTTATTGTGCTGTAGGCTATATTACTATAATTGTATAGTGCAATGCTTTTAAAAGGTCCCATTTTTACACCCTTTTCTTAATATGCTTGAAATCGTCTATAACACTAAAAATAAGTACTTCTTAAGGATACCCTGACACTTGCACGACTTTTTGCCACGAATTTGTCATAGCAAGTCGTGACATTTTGTGGCACGAACTGGAGAGAGAGAAAAAAAAAAAAAAAAAAAAAAACCTCAGAAGCACAGCTGACCTGTCCACATTGACATGAACTGGCACGACAAGTTCACGACGAGTTCACGCATAGTTTGCGCATAGTTTGCGAACTTCCCGCATCGTCCCGACGAGTTCATGAACAGTTTGCGTATAGTTCACGACCCGGTCACGAAATTTTGTCGTGACCAAAATTTTGAACATTTCAAAATTCTCGTCACAACATGCCACGAGGCCACGACGGGTTTATGAACACTTCACGCCAGTTCACGACGAGTACACGCCAGTTCACACCAGTTCACGACTCGAGTCGTGACAATGCGTGCCACAAATTCATGCGAGTGTCAGCCTGGCTTAACTCTTATTTGATGGAATAGATTTAAGTATTACATCCCCCAGATTGGAAAAACAGAAATTCCCCAAAACACATAAACGGTTGAAGAAGAAGAAGAGAGAGAGAAAAAAAAACAATTATGCAAGAAATTTACAGGTTTTCAAATGATAGTGTAAATTTGGGTACTCAGCAAACGTATTTCAAGTCCAAGCCGTTAAGATACTACCACTAAAGAGTTTTGTGGTCCTTTGACTGACCAGACAGTATTACATTGGATACTTCTCTCTGGTTACGGTTCACTTTCCCCTTGCCCACACATAAACGGAATAGTCGGGCCTATCCTTTACAGATTCTCCTCTGTCCTCATACATGCCAACACTGAGATTACCAAACATTTCTTCCTTACCCAAGGGGTTAAATACTGCACTGTAATTGTTCAGTGGCTATTTCCCTCTTGGAAAAGATAGAAGAGACTCTTTAGCTATGGTAAGATGCTTTACTAGGAGAAGGACACTCCAAAATCAAACCATCTAGTCTTGGGTAGTGTTATAGCCTCTGTACCATGGACTTCTACTGTTTTGGGTTAGAGTTCTCTTGCTTGACGGTACACTCGGGCACACTATTGTATCTAATTTCTTTTCCTCTTGTTTGTTAAAATTTCTATAGTTTATATAGGAAATATTTATTTCAATGTTGTTACTGTTCTTCAAATATTTTATTTTTCTTTGTTTCCTTTTCTCACCAGGCTATTTTCCCTTTTGGGTCCCCTGGGCTTATGGCATTCTGCTTTTCCAACTAGGGTTGTAGCTTATCAAGTAATAATAATAATAATAATAATAATAATAATAATAATAATAATAATAATAATAATAATAATAACTCATTAATCCGTACCCAGCAGCGATACACAAAAGCAGCAGGATATCGTCTGCCAGCTGCATATCAGTCAGTCATTGCTCATAAAATTCCAGAATACTCTCTCTATATGTAGTTGTCCTATATCATACGTGTTACCTATAATCTATGAGCCTTATATTTCTTATTATGATACAAAATATATGTAATGACGGTAGAATATGAAAACCTCTGACTCTGCCCAAGAAATACATTTCCTACACCAATCGATTTTAACTTTCCGTTTTCTATACAATAATTCCCTATTGGCTAGGCTGAATGCCTACCTGTTTGATTGGCTTTCTCTCCCACAAACAAAAGATCAGTTAAAATATCATCTCAACAACTTCAAACATGACTAGTCATCAACTGAACATATTTCGTAACCTCGATAAGCATATATTTACCAATTAACATCAACACATCATACGATCAAACAAACACACAAAACTCATGAAATAATACGTGATTTTTCTTACCCAAATCTCTCTCTCTCTCTCTCTCTCTCTCTCTCTCTGCTATCTAACTAAATGCGGTGGAATTTTGGACACAAAATAAGAATTACTGTAATATACGAAATATAACATGATCGACTTTTATGTAAATAATCTCTCTCTCTCTCTCTCTCTCTCTCTCTCTCTCTCTCTCTCTCTCTCTCTCTCTCTCTCTCTCTCTCTCTCTCCTAAAATTGTAAGGTAGAGTGGTATGTCTGGAAACAGGAGAGGCAAAATTCGAGATCATATCCTGGGAAGTATGTCGTAACCAATTTTCTTTACCTGGACCCCTTTGTTGTATGCTAACAAACATGTCAGTTTCGCTTAACTTTGATATGGAAGCCAGATAATGTTTTTGAAGGAATCGACCTGACCAAATTCGATCATGCTGTGGGAATGATGACACAATGACACATTTCAACCTCGTTTTCCTTTGCGAGGAGTTTGGTTACAACATTAAAGGAAAACTGCTATGGTGACATGTTTTTTACTTGTACTGTATATGCAGAAGTTGCAAGCATCTAACAAACATATATCAACGAATTGGAAAAATAATTTATGTACCACTTCATTGACTTTCGAATACATTATGTCGAACGCATTTGCATATCTGATTTGTCTACAAGTCACATATATTTTACATAATCAATAACCACATAGGGTTTCATAATAGGCTCCTCATTCTTAAATGTCTTTCAATGGTATTTTTTACTTTACCAGTATGAATGTTTGTAGGGAGGACGAATTCTCAGCTCTTTCAATTTGAGAGTTAATGCTTGGTATTTCTTTCTTTTCACAGTTTGCCACACTCGCATTCCGCGAGGAAAGTATGATAATTACCAGTATATAGCATGTGATCTTCATTTATATATCTATTCATCATCGTTTTCACCTCTAACCCTGAATGTTTTAGAAGTTGATTTTCAGGTATACCAATGATTATACCCCGTATACACAATAACATCCAAAGCCATTCTAGACTGACAATACATTATAACATAATCTTTATACCAAAAAAATTCATTTTAGGTTTGATTTACTGCTTCAAAATTAGATAGCCTTTAAACAAAAACAAGAGATTATTCAAATACTATCTTTTGGTATGGTTGGAAGAATTTACTAAAACGATGTCGTATTATGGTTATCATGTTTTGCATTTTCCAAAATTATCGTCACCATGTACCTGCATTTCATCCTTATCAACCAAATACAGAAAACTATAAATATTCGAATACCAATCACGGCTTTAGCATTTTGGAAATAACGGTGTATATGTAGGTAAATATTTTTTGACAAATGGTCACCTACACGTTGTTTATTTATGAGGTATGAATAGGATTAGAGCAGGAAACAATAGAATTTCTGCAACCAAATATGCTTCCATTTTTTCGTAGCATTTGTATTCTGTTCTCGTCCGATTACCCTCTGCTCAAACAATTGGTTTGTTACAAGTTTACATTCACTACCTCATTGGTATTCATTGGCATCAGGGGTGGTAGACTAAAACCGCTGGAAATCTTGCTTCAGTGATAAAATCATACTCAATCGGAATAAAATCACCACAACCGTCCAAAGCATAAAAAGGAGCCTCGTTGTTTCTTTGATTACAGCACTCGAGCTACAATAGTTACGTGTCCCAGCCGACTTCACCTGCCATGCCTCCCACTTCTGAAATCTATTCTACTGGGTTCATGTTCATACATATCGCTTTGTTGTGACATATCGCTGCCATCACCATCGCTATCGAGTTCTTAAACATGTCCTCTTCTTGATCATCAGGAAAGGTTTCATCTTTATTTCTTCGATCGAGAATGTTTTTATCACCTATTGAGAAAAGGGGCTCTCCTCTTCTGCAGTTCGTTACTCTTCCTCGGTACACGCCAATATAGGTGCTTTCAAAGAAACCAATAAACTCATCTGGTATATCATTATCGTCCGAAAGCAATTCAAATGCAGCGATGAATTTCGGAGGGTGGAATAAATGCCAGGGCATTAGAGCATTTAATTTCAAGAGCAAACTGTGGGTCATTATTACACTGTGTTTTTCTGCCCATCTCGCATATCTTTCGCCAGCAAGATTGGCCAAAGTGAAACAAATAACCATGTATAGAAGTGTTAGGAAACACAGTTAAAAGAGCATTATGGATTCCTTTTTCAAAGTCCACTAAGCAATTCGAAGAACAAATATTTGGACGCAACTGAAGAAGAGCTTCAAAAAATATCTTGCAAGTTTCTTCTCTTTTATTCGGCATTAGAGAAAAGACACGGGGGAGAAATGTATTTTGAACAATGATATGCACTGGGTGGAATTTTCTTTGGGTGGAATTTCCTTTGGTGAAATTTTCTCAGGGTGGAATTTTCCCTGGGTGGAGTTTTCTTTGGGTGGAATTTTCTTTGGGTGGAATTTTCATGGGTGCAATTTTCCTGTCACGATTAAATCATGTCACAATTACAATGCTCACAAAACATATAGTGATTTTGGCCGTATGGGTCTTCAGAAATGCACATATGAAAATCTACTCAATGCACAAACTGTGTCTGATTCATGTGTACACAAAATCCCTACTTGTCATGATTCATTTATTATGAGTTATCTGGTTGCATGTCATGAATTGAATTAAAGGTTAATTTCATTCCATTCTCTTCACATTCCCAAATACTTAGTTTATCTATTTGATTTGATTACTTTGTTTTTTATGCATAATTTAGTTATGTTTAATTTTTACTTCAAGATGACTTCCCTCTAACATTTCAATATATTGAATTCTTATCTAGTTTCCCTTCAATTTGTTTTCCTTCCCATGATTTTCCTATCTAAATATTTTCATATTATCATTTCCATTTAATGGAACTTTATTCCTTCCCGTACAATAAACCACTGTACAAGCACAGCTTTTCCTTTGTATTTCAAATAACTCAGGTGGGAAGACAAGAATTTTGTCCGCACGTAGTACTATATAATATCATTTAAAAAATTCATCTCCCATAATTTCTTCTTTTTTATTTCTTTATCATTCATCTTTTCATTTCTGGAATTCACCAGTTATATTGCTCCTTTCAGTCTACATTTATTTCTTTTACCCTCATTCCCTTTCTTATTCCATATCATCCCTATTCCCTTTTTTATTCCTTATTATCTTTAGTTTTATTTTTCAGTACTTTCCATTGTATTTCATATGTATTGATTTTATCTAATGCTTTCAAGGAGCACGATATTAAAAAACAGAATAAGACAGCCATACTAAAACATGGTAACAAATTTGCTGCTAAAGGTGACAAGCTGCATAATGAGTCACCCATGCCTATATCCTTAATGAGTATGTACTGAAGATCTTATAAGCAGATGCGACTGGTCAAATACTGTATGAAGACAACAATGTGTCAGAGCGAATCGATGGAACAGTCAGCTACCAGGCAACAGTAAAGAAGGAGACCAACAAGATAATCATATTTACAAGCAAGAAAAGCAAGGAAAGCCTCTAAGAACAGACTGTGGATCTAAAGGAGATCAAGGACTGATGGTCCTAGCCAAGTCTAGCAGACATCAACTAGAAAGTGGTCGTTGGGAAGCACAAATTCACTGACACAAGACCCGTTTTGGAAGATCACCAGCCAGAGGATGGGATGGACACCAAACCAGATGCTTCAAGACGTAAGATATCCCTGGTAGATGGAAGGGTCTTTTCTGCAAAAGATATATGGACTATGTTTTTTGCATAAGAAGGCCAAGAAACAAGTAACGATAGTGACAGTCAAAGATATCAATGAATTCTTCAATGGCAGGATTGTCCTTCACACGAGAATTGGATGAAGTCATCCTTATGTTTAGCATATACAAGGATGATTCTCTGAAGAGTGCTGCTACGGACAAAAGAAAGCAAGGAAGAGCACCAATCCAGTATCAGGTCAAAGATGACGCAAACATAGAATATTCCAATGAACAGGCTCCTTTCACATAAAAAGATAAAGGCTGACCTGGTCAACTATACCTCATGCTGAAGAACATATCTATTTGCATGGTATTTGGATTTATGGTGGCCCATATAGAGAGGTATAGGGGCGGAAAGAACATTGACTTTTCCAGCCTTCCATCATGTGTTCACTGGAGCTGACAACACTGAATGATTCACTCGTATAGATAAAACAACCTAGTTACAAATATACAGTTCTGTCCAGATGCTTTCAGCAGAGAGGTGACCAAAACTATGTTGGCCAGTCTTGCTAGCTTCGTCCATGCAGCCTACTCCCCAAAAGGCAGCTACATCAAAGTCATCTCTGAACTATGATGGCATCTCCCCAGCAAGCATATTATTATTTTAATTTTTACTTCTAGCTACGATACAACCCTAGAGGGGAAAACATGACGATATCAGCCCAATGGCTCCCACAGGGAAAAATAGCCCCAAGAGGCAAGGAAACAAGGAAATTAATGAACTACAAGAGAAGTAATAAACAATTAAAATAAAATATTTTAGGAACAGTAACAACATTAAAACAAATCTTTTATATATTAACTATAAAAAGCCTTATGGCAGCCTGTTCAACATAAAAGCATTAGCTGCAAGTTTTAAAGTTTGAAGTTCTACCGATTCAACTACCCGATTTGGAAGATCATTCCACAACTTGGTCACGGTTGGAATAAAACTTCTAGAATACTGTGCAGTATTGAATCTCATGATAGAGAAGGACTGACTGTTATAACTCTTTAGCGGTATATCAACGCGTGGCTGGCAAAAAGTGGCAAGCTACTTCTTACCCCTGGAGCTCTGAGACAACATGTCTTGAGTGTCCATATCCCAGTCAGAATGTGGAGACACACCAGCATTATTTTCAAGATCCTCAGTTGGATCCCTTTCAGAATAGCTAACACAAGCAGTCCGGTGCCCAGCTGAAGCCAAAATATGACAAGATGCCCTTCCAGCTCAAAGGCCAACATTGAAATAGTTAGGTATCAACGCAAACCAGACTGTTCTTCTGCCATAACTTCTTGCAGAATAAGCAACTTATCCAGCACCGATCTTTTCCAGTACGGTAGTGAGTGTAAAAATGATGGGAACACAGAACAAGTATGAAACTGAAAGTGACACCGATGATCATGTGTAAAGACTTAGTTGCCTAAAATATTGGCTTTGAATGATTGCTGACAGTGCATGCTTAAGTAAGACAATTTGATGAGGCATCTTATTATTAATGATTTATGATTAGCCGTAGGTTAAACTTTTTTGATAATCTTTAATATTTCTTATATTTCTTGGCATCTTGTCAGGCTACAGTATTTAGGATTTATAGTAGTCATTGATTGCATATTCTGTATATTTCTTGGGGTTATGTTTTCATAGACTTCTTCTGATGTAGTTACACATCGCAATATCTTTTAATTGAAGGTTTTATGGGTCGATCTTTAGTCTTTGAATCACCTACAGTGCTCTATGCATTTTCTTTTAACATATTTTATTTAATGCGTTTTACAATGTAATGCATTTTTATTAATTAACTGATTTACAGTATCATTTTTCATACCCGATAATGACTAATTCTAAAATAATAAAATCATTAAAATATTAAGAAATATATAAATGTAAGGGACTGCCTAAAGTCACAGTATAGATTTACACATAAGAAATCGAATAATCCAGGATGTACCAACGGCACAATAGGTGGACCGTAATATAAGGGTGATTACTCTATAGGATTTTTTACCCTGAACCTTCTCCTGAATAAACAGCAAAAATTGAGACATTATTACTGCCTTTTTATACTAAAATGTATTGTTTTATACAACTGTATATGTTTTGTTACCAAATGCCCTACACTCCAATAAAATCTATAATAGAAAAAATAAGATTCATTAGTATACAAACAAATTCTCTCTCTCTCTCTCTCTCTCTCTCTCTCTCTCTCTCTCTCTCTCTCTCTCTCTCTCTCTCTCTCTTTCTCTCTCTCTCTCTCTCTCTTTCTCTCTCTCTCTGATTCAACAGTACTCTGTTGAGGACCTCTTCATTCAATGGGAAAATCTATATTTTGGACATATTCCAATGAGGTAAGGGATGATTTTGTTAATTTAGTTCCCCGTAAAGTTTATCCTCGTTGCTTATTCTGTTTTACGCTTGAGCTAGAAGTATCTAAACAGCTGAAGTCTGATGAAGGTAAACAGAGTAAGCGCTATGGCTAATTCAACATTTGAATATGGTAAAAATGACAGAATAAGTTCTGTGCAGGACAATAAAGCTGTAAGTTTCAAATCGAAGAAATATGAAAAATTATCAGAATAGTAAAAGTTAAACGGAGAACTTTCTCTTACCATTCAATTTATTTTTGTATTGCAATGAAGAGGGCCATGACCTTTCCTGATCAGCTTCACTTCGAACATCACTAATAAAGTGATCTCTTGGAGTGGTATTGACTTAACAACCTCTAGTAAAATAGACAGATTGGAATTCAATAAACCCTCCGACGTTCTATAGCTCAGCTAGCCCTGTTCCCTTATTCACTCTCGTACCTTGTCGCTTCCCTTTCCTTTCCTAAACACACAGACCCCTATTATCTATTATATCGGCGTTATGCATTTAACCATTTATTATCATTATTATTATAATTACTTCCTAAGCTACAGTTGGGAAAATAACCCAGTGAGGAAAGGAAATAATGAAAGTACAAGAAAAGTAATTAATAATTAAAATAAAACACTTTACGAACAATAACATTACAATGAATATTTCATATATAAAATATAAAAATTTAAAAAAAAACAAAAAAAACAAGAGGGAGTGAAATAAGATAGAATAGTGTGCCTGAGTGTACCCTCCAGCAAGAGAACTCTACCCCAAGACGATGCAAGACCATGGTACAGAGGTCATGGCACTATCCAGGACTAGAGAACATTGGTTCGATTCTGGAGTGTGTATCTCATAGAAGAGCTGCTTACCATAGCTATAGAGTCTCTTCTCTCCTTACCAAGAGGAAAGTAGCCACTTAACAATTACATTGCATTAGTTAACCCCTTGAGCGAGGAAAATTTTTTGGTGATCTCAGTGTTGTCAGGTGTATGAGGACAAAGGAGAATATGTAAAGAATAGGCCAGATTATTCGGTGTATGTGCAGGCAAAAAGAAAATGAGCCGCAACCAATGAGAGACGCAATATAGTACTGTCTGGCAAGTAAAAGGACCCAATAACTCTCTAGCGGTAATATCTCAACGGGTGGCTGGTCCCCCTGGCCAACCTACTACCTACTAATATAAGTTTTCTAATCATGAAATGTCACGTGGAATATACTAATTGGTTTCATGCGGGAAATTGCGGCCATTTTAACTCAGTTGATGGCATCACTGATCATAGACATCAGGAAAAAATCCCTTAAGTCATAACCAAAGAAATTTCCATTCCAATGAAATTTTCCAGTAGAATGGAATGAGAGGCAGCAGTCATAAATTTGTTTTTAACAATCAATAGTTGATGAATTAGCACTACCAAAAGCATGAAACTTTTCATAACATTAAGTCAACAGGTTTTTGTCCCATGAAAATATTCAACGTTCCGCAAGTATAGCTTCTTGCTTATTTCATATTTTCAAAAAGTTATATTCAACCATAACCTTTTACGTACCACTATATCAACAAATTTTTCGGGTGTTAGCCAAGTCATTTTAAAGTATACACAAGTATTTTCCCGTTTCTCTGAAGTAAAATAGATTACTTTCTAAAGTATAGGGCTAAATAGCGAGTCACAAGCAGCCTGGCAAACCTTATCTTGATGTGCTACGATATCCAAAACTAATCTGTATTTGTCTTTTTGAACGTTGTACAAACCCAATTTATGGAACTATTAATGGTCAACTTTTCTTCTTCGCCACCTGTCATAATTGACACTGAATTCCAAAATCCATATCGCTCACCTCTCAGTAACACACACTCATCAGCATTACTGATTTTTGTTTGTAAGGTGAGTGGCCATTATAAAAATGGAGGTCACTTAGTCATGTAACTACACCTTTTGTCATTACTATGACTTAAAGGGAACAGAACAATACAGATTCTAACTGCCACTTCCGTCTAATATATATATATATATATATATATATATATATATATATATATATATATATATACACACATATATATATGTATATATATATACACATATATATATGTATATATATATATATATATATATATATATATATATATATATATATATATTGTTGTAATAACATAAAAAATAAAAATACAGCCAAGTATACTAATTTTCGACTTGCCTTAGGACCTATAAGCCTATAACTGCACCAAAGTAATAAACATCAAGACACTGAGTCTCGATGAGTTTGCTGATGAGAACTTTGACCAAATAGACGACAATATGTATTCGGATGCAACAAATGAAACAGTCTATTCATAACATAAGCCACATTTTCTGAGTCAATGAGATCTTAATTGTTACCTTTGTCAACTCCGTTGCGGCGAAAGTTGTTTTGATAGGCGTGTATTTTGTATATCTGTATGTGTTTGTGATTCGCATAACTCAAAAACTGTTAAACCGAATCTCGCGAAATTTTGTGAGATGATTGGCCACGATCCTAAGAAAATTTAATTGGATTTTGGAGCGATTCAGACAAAGGCCAAGGTCAAGGTAACGAAAGGTCAAAAACGTCTTTTTTTGCTATATCATCGTAAATCTTTATCCGAGTTGCATAAAACTAGTGCCAAAGTGTGCATAATTTAATTGTCTCTCATGCTATTTTAGTGATTAGGTCAATGTTCAAAATAAAATAAAATTCTTTTTGCTATAGAGATCAATTTTTATTTGATTTACAAGAAACTAGTGCCACAATGTGCACTATTCAATGGCCTATCTTTTGTTATACAGCATGATCAAGGTCAACGTCACAAAATGGTCAAAATGTATTTTTGGGCTCAAGCCATGTCGTCCTGATGGAAGTTCCTAAAGGGTAGCTTCCTAGGGTATATTACAACTACGGCGATATTCCCAGAGAATTTACCTTAAGGTACCAGAATTCTAACTCCTGGAGCGAATATCCCTCCTGAAAGGGATATCGCGACATATCAGAGGACGTATTCTTGACACGCCACATGGCAATCTGCATCCCGAACAGAGATTTCGTCTCGCAGGGGACGATTGGCAAGAAACGAATTCGGGAAAGAAAAAGGGGGAGCCGCTCCCAAGGCTCCCTATCTCCCGATTCGTAAGCGTGCCTGGCGCCAATCCTGGCGCCATCTCCATTCCTTTTTGCGTAGCTTAACAACTCGGTGTTTTTTCCTGTGTTTCTCGCAAATCTTGGATTTATTCTACTTTTCATGGCTTCTCTGTCTTCGTCGGCCTCTGATAAGTTGAGTACCATGTCTTTTATGTATAAATGTAGGCTCTTAGTAAATTTTTGAGTGATTAATAGGATTAATCTTTGTTACAAGAGCCGTAGCCTACCGGAGGCGTCATGGACGCTGTCGCTCGCTAGGTATAAGTTTAGTTAGTCAGAGCGACATTCCCGGTTGTTTTGCTTTAATAAATTTTAGCTATTTAGCATTACATAGGATTTCCTTTCGTGCTTAGTATTATTTTGGCGAAGTATTCGCCATTCTGGCCTACGCTAGGCCATGTAGCCTAGTCGTTTGGTCCTAGTACTTCATGCATGATTTTGGTTTTTCCGAGTGTATTAAAATTTTATTGAAGCTTTAGGCTATGTTTTATACATTTAAGATTGTGTGGAATATTTCCAAGATAGTATACGAGCGAGTTTCGGTGATTTAGGTAATCGATTCTCTTGGTGCCTAGGCTAAGTTGCTTATGGAGCCTTAGTATACTTTCTCATACTCCCCGGTTGCTTTCTTTTCTTCGGAGAAGGTATGCAATCCCTTTCCCTCTGTTTAAGCCTTGGGCTTATCCCTAAGTGGTTTTTTCCGAATTAATTTTCGATAAAACTATACTGGGGTGTTACTGTACCTTCCTGTTCCAGTAAGTCTGGTTCAAAGAGGGACAGAACAACAGAGTTTTTTAGTCTGAGTCTGTGTTTGTCTGGCTTGGGGTAGAGTCTCCCTCGCTGGCCTGACACAGACAAAGGTGGCTTAGCCTCCTTAGGTCACTACCGAAGGTTTCTGTGGATATGATTCCTTCTTTTGTGATCTACCAGACTAGTCCTTGTTGCTGTCCTCGGGGGAGGATAAGTTTCTTTCCCTGGGAGTAGCAACACCTTCCTTGCTTTGGTGCTCTGGGAGCTGGCAAGTATTGCTGGCCTCCCCCCTTGGATCTCCCTTAGGCTAAGATAAGTTTCTTGGCTGCGGGTGATCCGTCACTAAAGCAAGGTTGGTAAGACCCTCTTTGTCCCTTCCCCCTCTATCTCCGTAATGGCCTAGCCATTACAGTACTGTACGTCGTTCTACATCTGGACCTAGTATAGGTTAGGATGTGGAATTGACTCAGCCCCTTGCCGGCCGGCAGAGCTGCCGGCCGGCAAGGGTCTTATATTTTGAGTGCTGCCCGGACCTCCCTTGGTCCCTCATCCATGCCTGCCTGTAAAGCCAGTCGGCATTGGTCAGGAAGCCTGAATTAGATTCTCCCCTTCCTTATATGCACTCTTTCGGATTGCCGGGCTTGGAGGTAGTGTACACTCTTATCCCGGCATCCATTCTATTTTTCTTCTAGTGCTGTACCCGACCCGGCTGCCGGCCTATGAGGCCGGCAGCCGGGCAGGTGTAGTCCTCTGGTTCTTTTGCTGCCGGCTGGCATCGGTCTTGTACCTTTGCCGGCCGGCTAATGTCAGCCCTTGTCTTCCGGTCACCAAGAGTGTGGCCGGCAGCTGGGTACTACCTTGTGTAGTTGCCGGCCGGCAGCCATTGCCGGCCGACATTGGCTGGTGCCGGCCGGCACATGCATTTGAACCAGAGTTCTGCCGCCTTATAGCTGTTAAGTAGTATACTTTAAAGCTAGTTATGGTGTGCCGGCCGGCAAGTGCTGGCCGGCACGTATCCTCCTATACTGTACTAGTATTCTTCAGTATAACATGTACAGTAAGAAGAAAACTATGGTATGGGTTTTTGGTACAGCACTGTGTGTTCTAACACTTTTGTGTTTTCTTGCACAGTCCTTTGCTGTTGCCCTACAGATAGGAAAGTGAGTTCTTTCCTGTCTATTATCCAGGATTTTAAAATCATTGCTTAGGTGTGAGCTTCACCTGTTTCCTCTGGAAACCTTGCATTGGTTACTCTAGAAGAGATTAACCATTTGATTTTATTATCTGGAAGGCTGCAACAATGGGTTGTGAGGGAAACACAAATGTGTGTCTTTCCTTTATGAATTGTTATGCTATATTATGCATATCCAGTGATACATAGTTCTCTTGATACTCATGGAAATTTCTTCTCTTTACAGGAGGACCCTCCGAAGTGCGGAAATGTTTTCTGCAACGTCCGCAGCAAGAACCTCTGCGGACATGAGTTTTGTAGGAGACACGCAGCATGCGCTGTCTCCAAGGATGATCTCCAGTATTGGGACCCTCAGGTATGTACTGTGTGCACTAACCTGATTACTGAGGCTTTTGATTCCCCTAGGACGGCGGAATCAAGGGATATAGCAAGGGAGAAGCTTCGTACCTGGGTAAGGGGCTTCCAAAAGAACACCTCTGGCCCTTATCTTCCAAGTGAGAAGATGAGGGCGTATCTTTTCCCTAAGGCATCAGCTGATGCAGTGATTCCCCAGCCTCAAGAGGAGATCCCCCAAGGTCAGATCCAGGTGGATGCTGAAGTCGCGGTCGCGATGCAAGACATCCAGTTAGATGACAGGATGTCTGACGTGGACGAGCGTCTGGAAGAAGACCTCCTGGCAGAAGGCCAGGATGAAGTTCAAGCCCCGGACGTCGTAGAGGAAGAGGTCGACGAGGTGTCGGCTACTCCGGTTCAGATTCCGGAGCCTATTCCCTCAACATCGGCCGGTCTCCCAGTAGAGCTGGGACAGGCCCTCTCTTCGATTGTTGGAATGATCCAACAAATGCAGAAGGAGAATCAGGAGAAGGCGGCTGCTATGGAACTGCGGATGCAGTGCCTTGCAGAATCACATGGGCCCCAGAAAAGGCTCAATGTGAAAGACCTTCCCTTGTGCTCAGATGCTAACCCATGGAGGTATGCTGAGCACATGCCGATGACGACTGGAAAGATCGTCATCTCGGATAAGCTGGGCTCAGTTCCCCTAGAGGAGGTGGAATTCTGGCCCAGCAAGGCATCATATCCGGACTGCTATGTCCGGCTGAGAAAGGAACCAGCTTCAAGGGAGGAGACAGAGCCGAAGGAGGTCATAGTCATGGACCATGCTAAGGCTCAAGCTCTACTTTCATCCTCGATGAAGGAGAGGGGCTTCTCTAACTCGAAGGTAGCTGCATTGAGCAAGAAGCTCCCTTCCTTTGTTTCCTCTCCTGCTAGAGCCTTCCCCTTTTTACAGAAAGGGTTTGCGGCTGCCCTAAAAGCAGTCGAGGCCGGCAAGCCTTGCCCCTCCCTGGAGGAGTGTAAACCCTTGTCATTGGCCCTGCCTATGGACCACAAAGACTGGAAGGACGTCCATCTGACGTTCTCAGTGGGAAAGTTGGAGACTGATATTGCCGGACGGCAATTCGGCGAGGACCTCCCCAAGCTGTCTGACTTTCTTTTGCGAAGAGAGTTCGAGACAAAAGAAAGACTGGCTGCCTCAATGTCTCTTCAGACTACTCTTGAGACGATGGCAAGTGACCCCAAGGTCCATGAAATGTTCATGGTGGTGGCTAAGACTCACCTGGCCACGGTGACGAAGGACCTTTAAGGCTTCGTCAAGGCGAGGAGAGCTTATAGGGAGTTCGTGTTCACCGGGGCTACGGTGAGGCACGAGCCAAGGAAATTAATCTCCTCCAACATTTGGGGAAAAGACCTTTTCCCTACCGATGTGGTCAAAGAAGTTGTTGATAAGGCTGCTGTGGAGAATAGAAACCTTTTCCAGAAGTGGGGCCTGGCTATCAAAAGAAAGTCTTCCCCGGATGAGGGTCCTCAACCAAAGAGAAAGAATATGAGGACTAGGCTACCGTCTCGGCCAGCCAAGCCCTCTAGACAGCAACAGCAACTGCAATTGCCATTGCCTCCAGTGCCCCAGATGGTGGCCCAAACCCCGACCACTTTTCAGTGGGTACCCCAGGCTGTGCCGAGTCAGTCCACGGCATTCACCCCAACGTTCGAAGGACAGTCTTCTTCCTTTCGAGAAAAGCCTAGAGGAGCAGCCAGAGGCTCGTCTAGGCGCCCCTCAAGGGGAAGGGGATTCAGGGGTGGTCGTGGTCAGGGAGGCAAGACCTCAGGACGGCAGTCCAAGTGAAATGATACCGGTAGGAGGGAGACTGATGAAATTTTGGGATCGATGGACCTTCGATCCCTGGGCCCACAGCCTACTCAAGAATGGACTGGGCTGGAGCTGGTACAGCACTCCACCCCCGTGCCTTCGGTTTTTCCAACACTCCACCCCCGTTCTGGAGGAGTACGTTCAAGAACTGTTGGAGAAAAAGGTGATCCGAAAGGTGAAGTCCATCAAATTCCAAGGGAGGCTGTTTTGTGTTCCCAAGAAAGACTCGGAAAAGCTCAGAGTCATTCTGGACTTGTCGCCACTCAACAAGTTCATAGTGAATTGCAAATTCAAAATGCTAACACTGCAACACATAAGGACCTTACTGCCCAAGAGGGCATACTCAGTCTCTATAGACTTGTCAGACGCCTATTGGCACATTCCAATCAGCCGTCGACTCTCCCCTTACCTAGGGTTCAGGCTACAACGGAGACTATACGCCTTCAGAGCCATGCCATTCGGGCTAAACATAGCCCCAAGGATTTTCACGAAGCTGGCGAGCGCAGCTCTCAAACAATTACACCTAAAGGGAATTCAGGTAGTAGCCTACCTGGACGACTGGTTGGTGTGGGCAGCATCCGAGACAGAATGCTTGCAAGCTTCCAGTCAAGTGATCCAGTTCCTAGAGTACCTAGGCTTCAAGATCAACAGAAAAAAGTCTCGACTTTCTCCATCTCAAAAGTTCCAGTGGCTGGGAATCCACTGGGACCTTTTGTCACACCGTTTCTCCATCCCGGCGAAGAAAAGGAAGGAGATAGCGGGTTCTGTCAAGAGACTTCTAGATTCCGAAAGGATATCAAGACGCGAACAGGAGAGGGTACTAGAGTCTCTCCAGTTTGCTTCGGTGACAGACCCAGTGCTAAGGGCACAGCTAAAGGATGCAACCGGAGTTTGGAGAAGGTATGCATCAAACGCGCGAAGAGATCTGAGAAGACCAGTGCCGCCTCGGTTATGTACTCTTCTCAGGCCTTGGTCCCAAGCCAGACATCTAAAGAAGTCGGTTCTTCTTCAGCCACCTCCCCCGTCGATGACGATTCACTCAGACGCCTCAAAGGAGGGATGGGGAGGTCACTCTCATCGGAAAAAAGTCCAAGGGACTTGGTCCAAGCTATTCAGGACCTTTCACATAAACTTTCTAGAAGCTATGGCAGTGCTCCTTACCTTAAAGAAAGTCTCCCCGCGTCACTCGATCCACATAAGACTGGTGATGGACAGCGAGGTAGTTGTGAGATGCTTGAATCGACAAGGGTCGAGGTCACCACCTCTCAACCAGGTGATGTTGGCCATTTTCCGATTGGCGGAAAAGAAGAAGTGGTACCTGTCGGCAGTTCACCTTCAAGGAGTCCGCAACGTGACAGCGGACGCTCTATCCAGGTTCACACCGATAGAGTCGGAATGGTCCTTAGACGCAGGATCATTCTCCTTCATTCTGAATCAAGTCCCAGAACTGCAGATAGACCTCTTTGCGACGAAAGACAACAAGAAGTTGCCCCTGTACGTGTCCCCGTACAAGGACCCTTTAGCGGAAGCAGTGGACGCGATGTCCCTCGACTGGAACAGATGGTCCAGGATTTATCTGTTCCCCCCTCACAACCTTCTGTTGAGGGTCCTCAACAAACTGAGATCCTTCAAGGGGGTAGCGGCAATAGTGGCCCACAAGTGGCCGAACAGCATGTGGTTCCCCTTGGCGTTGGAACTACAGCTGAAGTTTGTGCCGCTACCACATCCAGTTCTGACCCAGCGAGTCCAGAAGTCGACTGTCTGCGCTTCATTACAGAAAACCCGGACCTTCCAGCTCATGATTTTCTCTCCCTTGCGGTGAGAAAGCGTTTCGGGATTTCGAAAGCCAGCATAGACTTCCTAGAGGAATATAAGTGCAAATCGACTAGAAGACAATATGAGTCATCTTGGAGAAAATGGGTGGCCTTTGTCAAGGCGAAGAATCCGCAGGAGATCTCGACAGACTTCTGCTTATCTTTCTTCATCCACCTCCATGGTCAAGGGTTGGCAGCTAACACGATTTCAGTGTGTAAGTCTGCTTTGATGAGACCCATTTCATATGCCTTCCAGGTCGACCTAGGTAACGAGATCTTTAATAAAGTTCCGAAAGCCTGCGCTAGGCTCAGACCTTCAGCACCTCCAAAGCCCATTTCATGGTCTTTAGACAAAGTTCTTCATTTCGCTTCTCTGTTGAGCAATGAAGAATGTGCGTTAAAGGATTTGACACAAAAAGTTATTTTCCTATTTGCACTCGCGTCCGGGGCCAGGGTTAGTGAGATCGTAGCCCTCTCGAGAGAGGCAGGTCGTGTTCAGTTCCTGGATGGGGGGGAACTGAACCTGTTTCCGGATCCTACGTTTCTCGCCAAGAATGAGTTACCCACCAACAGGTGGGGTCCCTGGAGAATCTGCCCTCTGAAAGAAGATGCATCTCTATGTCCAGTAGAATGCCTAAAGGTCTATCTTCGTAGAACTTCAGACTTCAAGGGTGGTCAACTATTCAGGGGAGAAACATCAGGCTCAAATTTATCTCTGAATCAACTCAGAGCGAAAATCACATATTTTATTCGCAGAGCGGATCCTGACAGTACACCCGCAGGTCACGATCCGAGGAAAGTTGCCTCATCCTTAAATTTCTTTAATTGTATGGACTTTGAACATCTCCGTTCATACACTGGCTGGAAGTCTTCCAGAGTGTTCTTTCGCCACTATGCGAAGCAAGTAGAGGAACTAAAGAGATATGTGGTAGCAGTGGGTCGTGTTGTTAACCCTACTGTTTAACTCTGCGAGGAACAGTGGTCTTAATTGGGACGATTAAGTCCAGGGTGAGTGTGTAGGTACATACTGTACTACAAACTAAATGAGGGCACCGAGTGCCCACATA
Source organism: Palaemon carinicauda (assembly GCF_036898095.1). Lineage (NCBI taxonomy): Eukaryota > Metazoa > Arthropoda > Malacostraca > Decapoda > Palaemonidae > Palaemon > Palaemon carinicauda. The sequence continues at coordinate 39,694,840 of NC_090728.1, forward strand.
GACTGTTCCTTTTCCAAAGGTGAACCTAGCATAAGTGCAGACATGTGTGCCGAGTGTTTCTAACGCTAATGTGATTGATTTGTAATACAGACTTTTATGACTTGATACCTCGGTATCTTAAAAAAGTGGCATTTGATGTTTTTCTTTCAGATAAACAAGTTCTGTTTACTATCATACTTATGCTTAAAGTTTTGGGTTATTCTCTTTTTATATATATATATATAATTGTTGTTAACCTGTCTATTTATTGTCCGTCAATAAACTTGTTCTTGAGAACCTTGCGTCTCTTTCACCTGTGTCAATTTATTGGTATAATTGAGCATTTATTCTATGTACCTTATCTGGGATAATTCTAATAGAATTGTTCTTTTATGCAAGCTATGTTGCATTGGTTTATGAAGTCCCTTAATGGGAGGACTCCGTCCCATAAAGGGACGAGGGCGGTTTTATTAGTTTCTTCCTATGTGGATATAAACCTTTGTCCAATACAAGTATTGTGCGGATTACTGGTCAATATCCATATTGACGCAGTGGTTCTTCACAAACTATGCTTTACTTAATATAGGGCGAGACCACTATATTAGCTTGCCTGGTATTCATACATAGGTATATGTACTCTTCGAGACTTTTCCAGAGTCTAGTAGGACTCTTCCCTGTAGGGGGCTGGAAGCTCTAACATGGTTTATAGTTAGTTGAAAAGATGTATAACGGTAACATTTTAGGTCTCTAGGTCTAGTCGACCGGGAAAAATTACCTCCGGGGAGTACGGCACGTTCTGAGAATCCACAGATACAATAATGCTCTGGTATACTTCCATCAGGACGACATGGCTTGAGCCCAAAAAACGGATTTTGAGCGAAGCGAAAAATCTATTTTTGGGTGAGATGGCCATGTCGTCCTGATGGACCCGCCCTTGCCTTTCTAAGAAAGGGCTGTAGGACCCCTCCCTACATACAGTATCTGTAGCACCTCGTGTACGCTACAAGGAATACAGATGGCGCCAGGATTGGCGCCAGGCACGCTTACGAATCGGGAGATAGGGAGCCTTGGGAGCGGCTCCCCCTTTTTCTTTCCCGAATTCGTTTCTTGCCAATCGCCCCCTGCGAGACGAAATCTCTGTTCGGGATGCAGATTGCCATGTGGCGTGTCAAGAATACGTCCTCTGATATGTCGCGATATCCCTTTCAGGAGGGATATTCGCTCCAGGAGTTAGAATTCTGGTACCTTAAGGTAAATTCTCTGGGAATATCGCCGTAGTTGTAATATACCCTAGGAAGCTACCCTTTAGGAACTTCCATCAGGACGACATGGCCATCTCACCCAAAAATAGATTTTTCGCTTCGCTCAAAATCCGTTTTTTGCTATATCAAGGGCAAATCTCAAGAAATTTGGTGAGGTGATTGGCCATGATCCAAGAAAGATTTGATTAGATTTAGGGACTGATTGGGTCAATGGTCAAGGTCACAAAAGGTAAAAAAACATCTTTTTGCTACATCGTGGTCAATTTTTATTCAATTTACATGAAACTAGTGCCATAATGTTCATAATTCAGTTGCCTATCTTGTTTTAAGGCGTTAGCGAAGGTATGCCCTTTGCCGAGTACCCATTCTAGTTTTGTCCGAAATTTACATTATTCTAAGAAACAATCCATAAGGTATATTGTCTTTGCTATGACGATCTAAATCAATACTTTCCTCTTCAATATAATGTGTTTAGTGATGAAGTTTGTTCTGCCATGGAGGCATTTGGCCGGGAATATAATGCAGACAAATGGTATTTTCAATGATTCGTCAAAAGTAAGTTTGACTGTATTTCTACTCAATAACTAAAAGAAGTTCCTATCCATTACTTTCGATTATGCGATCAACCTCATTGGATCTTATGATAGCATGGAGCCTTTTCCCTAAAATAATTAACTACTTGGCCCTTAAATAGAATGCCACCTAAACATTGTGGCCCTTTTGATAGAAAATGAACACCGTGGTTAATCTAATTGTCTATTATTCTTAAAACGATGAAAAAAAAAAAATGTTAGGACAAAACAAAACATCCTTGACTCAAGGTGAAATATATATTTAATCTGAAATATGACATAAACAGCCACAGATTTACATACGCATGAAATAAATTTATCAGGATCACCATTCATACTCATCAACTGCCCCCGATCGGGGAACAGCTTTGAGATGTGAATCTTGAAGGATAACTTAATGACGTTGAAAAAATAACAAATATGTTATTCAAAAGAATTGTCATTTACTGTTCATGAAATCACAAATCAGAATACTACTTGAAGTTGTAAATTACACTGTGATTTTGGCAAAGCTCAGGGGTAATATGTGAGGGTAGATAGATATTCTGTACTCAGCTTAATTTTTTCTCGAAAATCGCAGAGCATCAGTAATGCAGATGACGAAATATTTTACCAATACATTTTAGATTTTAAGAAAGAATAGTACTAAAGTGCGTTCCTCTTATGTTGACACAGTATTACCGGTAATTTGTATTATCTAGAAGTGTTTTTGTACAAATTTTATGTCAAAACCGCCTTGTCCATGATGAAGTAACGTAAAGTTAAAAGCTTTGTAACTCCAACCTGCTGGAAATTTTTTGTTTGTTCGTGTAGCTATTATAGACACTTGAGTTCATGGTGCTAAAAAAAATTGATTACTGAGGTTCCTTTATTACCTGCGTTCTGGAAGAAATCATTCATATCCAATATTGATACATATATCCTAGGATCCCATAAAGACTATAGTGCAAGGCTTTATACTACGATCGCAAAGTAGGTGTTCGATATTAAGAGTATTGCATTTATAGAATTCATATTTAAACTTGAATGAAAACAACACAAAACATTTAAATTATGTTGCTAAATACATAATTCATAACGTATTTTGGGTGAATTTCTATAAGGATTTATTACCTCGGAGTCCTTAATTCGTATGGTAAATAGTACTTTAGTTAATAAGGCTAACCTGCAAGATAATTCTAGCCTTTTTTTTATAATGACATTGTAATTTTGAATTATAAATATCGATTATTCTAAACAATTCGGATATCCTCATGAGACATCTACCATTTTATTAAAACTGGCTACAAAATAAGAAATAAAGGACTTCAGATAAGGATTGAGGCAATAGCGAATTTTCGTTCTTTTATTTTCATATCAGCATTCAATCATATGAAATATCAGCAAAAAATCAATTTGTTACAGAAATAATTCAGTTGTTATTAGTTTACATTAGAATAATAATGAATTCTATTATTGTCATTCGTACCTTCCTATTTGTGAGTAAAAAGGACCTCATTTGAATACTCTTTAGTCATTCACAAGATATAGAAATAATTCATCATATATAATGAACATTTCATATCTATTCAATTCCCTTACTCAGTTTACAAATCTGAAAATAACCATTCATTACTTACTAGACTTGGAATATTCAGTTTCAAATATGTGCATTCTTTTCGGAAAAAATTTGAACTAGGCGCCCAACGCCTAGATTTGCGGTATTGATTCCACCAAACCCACTTTTACTTATTTTGAGGGAATTCAAATTTAAGTTTGACGCTTAAAAATATTATCAAAGGAGTCTTTACGTGAATATGTTTGACAATAGTATTTAAATGTCAATATTGTATTTTGATATTTCTGTTTACGAAGGAGAGTCATTTGATATACAAATTTTGTAGTTTGCATTTAACTATTAATTTGTCAGTTTTCGGTTTGAAAATTACTTCCGAATTAAAAATTATTTTCTTGACCTGGGTGAAACTTCTAATACCATTTCCTTATCCAATTAAACTAAAATTCCTTCTAAGATAATTCTGAAAGATATATCTTTCATATTGACTAAATAGTTATTCCCATTATCTAATTTCTGTTACATTTTGTTTTCTGCACTTTCCTTTTTTGCATTTATTTTTCAAATTGGTTTTTTTCTTCATCAGAAAACAAATCAACTGTTTGATTTTCGGGAAAGTGGTTTCCGTAACAAACAAAAAATTCCACTCTCGGCAATATAGGTGGATTCTGTGATACGTCCTTTTCACTTAACCCATTTTGGAAGATTGTCTATTGTCCCTTTTATAACCTTTTTTTTTCGAGTAAGCTGTCCTGGTTTGTAGGCACATATATTGGGTGGAGACTAGATTCTTAGATGGCTTTCTTACACCACCAAAATAATTTGTTTGTGAAACTGACTTATGGCAACATTGTCGTTAAAGTTAAGTTAAGCAAATCAAAACGCACAAAATGTTTTGCAGTTTTCATTATGATATATATTAACTAAATCAACCATCGCAAAAAATCAACTGGCCAGTTATGTATGTAGTGTGTTACAAAACATATTACTATTGGATTGCTGAACATTTGGATGGTTCGGAAGAAGGAAGTACTATATATAAATACCTATATTTTCTTTCTCAAGTCATAACATTTATAGAATACGCTGATTGGTTATGCATACCTATTATTATTCTGACTCCATATTTACGAATTGAGACCTGGCTACAAACATTACAACTACGGATATACAATAAAATAAAACAGCAAATGTCTTTTATATACTTACTCTAAATCTGCATTCATAAAAAAAGAAAATGCTATATAAAAGAGGATTACGTTAGATGGAAAACTATTAAACTATCTGCCTGCTAAGTTCCTAACTGGAATAAATTTATTCGGGAAGAACACAGCCAGACCATTGCTAGGGGAGAGATTAGATATAAAATAAAGAAATATCAATATCATTATGAAATGAAATCTTATAGAGGTACCATGTCAAAATATTTGTTCCTTGAGGAGAGAAAACTGGTTACTTGGTTAAATGGCCTCTAAAATATTATACTGTATATTGTGTAGTGGTAGAACAGAAATAACACCACTCCTTGAATCCACATATCATGTAATTGAGCGAAGTTCTAAGCATTTAGAAAGTATTTCAACTGATTTATCAACATAATTAGGTACTGATATGGTGCATTAATACTTCATGTTCACTAGGAGTGATAAATCATCACTACCAGATGGAGTCAACATCAAGAATGATCAATAACTTTTATAACAATTAACTTTTACTTATCAAACTGGCTAAAAGCATATGAAAAAATATCTCCAGAAACATGAAATACAAAACACACAAATCTTCTGATCTTTCCTGGTAGATAATTTATACAAAGGTCCTTTGAAATACATGAGAATATGAATTCTATCAAAATTCATGAAGTAGGAAACAACATTCATGTCTCAGTGGATAAAACACAGGATCACTGTTCACATTCAAGATTAAAAGTCATGCAGTTACTTTTCCAGTTATCTCCCTGCAACACTGTAGATCCTGAAAGGGTGTCCATCAGTCCATTACGTTTATTTCACAGTGAGCTTATTCAAAGATAACTTTAAAAATATCTTTGTCGTATGAGTCTGACAAGTGATACCAGGCCTGTGAGACTTGGGGAACCATGGGTCTCCTCCAGCAATGTGGATTCCTTCAGGAGTGATGTGGTGCCCTAAGAACGATACTTTATTGGCGTCAAAGGTACACTTGTCGTACCGGACTACAAGGCCGTAGTCGATTATGATGCATAGGTGATGGAGGTATTCCTCTTTAAAGGCATAGAACACAAGCATGTCGTCCACATAACATATCCAGAAGGGGAGGTCCCCTAAGATGACATCCAAGAGGCGTTGAAAAGTGACCCCAGTATTATGAAGGACAAAGCCGGAGTAATTGAAGGTGTATGTACTGAAGGGGGTGGTGATGGTGGTCTTGGGGATGTCTTCTGGGTTCACGGGCACCTGGTAATATCCCTTCAAGAAGTCGGACATGGAGAAAATCTTTGATTCATGCAAGTAGGAGGTAACGTCAGCGATGTTTGGGAGGGGGTAGTAATCCGTTTCTGTCTACATGTTCAGACGCATGTAATCGCCACAAGGGCATAGGGAGCCATTCTTCTTGAGGACGATGTGTAAGGATGACGGCTAAGGGCTTGAGGCCTTAGGCCCTTTTCTTCCATTTCAGCCAATGTTTGTTTAGCAGCAACCCAACGATCTAGGGCCAGACGCCTGAATCTGGTGAACACTGGGGGCACCGTTGTCTTGATATGATGATAAATACCGTACTTTGCTGGAACCCTGGGCGTTTTGGAAAGTCCAGGTCAGAAGACTTCCGTGTATGACATGGGGAGGCATAAGCATCCATGGCGTGCGCTAATGTTGAGTGCGAGGTCGGAGGGTGTGTGTTGAAGAGATGTCGACGAGTGAGAGTCCGCGTTATGTAATCGTCAATGTCCCAAATCAACCAGGAGGTGGAAATGTGCGAGGAAATCCGAACAAAGTAGCAACAACATTACATTGGCAACGAGAAATTTCCATTGGTACTTGGCTCTCAAAACAATAATGAGTGTGTCTCGTACCCGTGGATAGGGATCTCAGATCCATTGGTAGCTACCAGGCAGACGTCAGAAGGCTTAGAATGACCACTTCATGTTCTGGACAGTGACTTTGGTAGAAGGGAATGGCAAGCACCAGTATTTGCAAAAAATCCCACACCCATAGCTGCATCTTGTAAAGAGAAAAAATTGGTGACAATGGAGGGCACCGCCACAAGCGATGGCCTACTTACTATTTACGCATTTTGGCCACTGAAAACCATCCGCACATTTCTTTGCAGCAGCGCAGAAAATATTGCGGCTGATGGGCATCAGTAAATAGCTGGAGAAGTCGTTAGTTGGGGCGTGAACAAGGGGTGGCATATGTGGGTGGTAGGCGGCTTTGTCGCCACTCCGCCATGTCAAGGGGTGGGCATCTGTGTCTTACCGCTATCATGTCAGCTTGGGTCAGTATTGAGCAGTTGTCCTGTTTATCAGGAGTGGAGGCATTGATGGAATTTTTGAAGGTGGTGAAGTGGCTATCCATAAGGGAGTCAACCTTGGTCACCAGATCCTATATGGGCAAGGTATCGACATTGGGATGGCGGTGCGGACAGGTTCAGGTAAGCGTCATACCAAAAGGGCATAAAGTAGGTTCACTTCCTGAAGAGAGCTGTCTGCAGCAGGTTGTAAGCAAAGGATACTGGTCATTTCCCTGAGGGCGAGCAAAGCCCTTTGGTCCCCCAACAGCTGTTGAGAGAGCTAAAAAAGCTTAGCTATACGGCAGCTGGCAACGGAGAGTACCACTCCAGGAGGTATTTTTTGAGAGCATCATATGCGTCATATTGGGGCATCGCTTTGGTCGCAAAGCCAGTCTGAGATTTTTGGGAAAGTGTTCTCGGGGATTGCGGCAATTTTGTCTGCTTTGCTGCTTGAGCGAGTTACGCGCATGATGTGAAAATGAACTTTGGCACACTGGAACTAAGCGACCACTTCTCTGGTGGCAAAGGGCGGCAGTTTTAATGATGCAATGTAGGTTGCAGATCTGAATCGGTGGGCGGCATCGTAACAAGGTTAGGGCATAACAGTGGGTGGCATCATAACAAGGTTAGGGCATAACGGTGGGCGGAAAAAAGGTGGTGAGGAGCCGATCACTCCCCTGGCCACCAATGTGTGAGGTGGTTGTTAACAGAGAAGTGAGATGGATTCAAGTAACCTTTAATCAGCATATAATGAGTTTATATACTAACAGTTCATAGCAAGATTGCCACAAAAATTCAGACTAATACATGCAAAAGCATGCTTAAACAGGTTCTTTTATCTCTGCAGGGAAGAGAGAGAGAGAGAGAGAGGGATTAAAAAGGCAGTAATATTACAGTGTACAAGCGTGTCTCAAACACGTGTGGTACTATACACTTGTAAAGATATTTGCAATCAGTCGTTACGGAAAATATTGATTACATGCTAGGACCATGCACAACACATGTAATGCCCATGCAGGGCTCAGTGAAGCACAAAGTGTAAATCTGTGGATAGATAACAGGCCAAACCTAATGTTTGCCATTTGAAAGTTCTGCTATGTAAGGAAAAGGTCCCATAAATATGTTTCTAATCGTTCCACAGAGACTGAGATTGTAATAACTACAGCTAAAGATGAAAGAAGTAGAAGAGTGGTATCCAGCAATTATGAGAGCTATCATATGAAAACAACAAAACCAACCAGAAGACAACGTTGGCAAGACTACGTGGTTAGTATACTATATAGATGTAGGAGTTTATAAGCCCCATGTCCATGGGCCTGTATGATTTTTACAAATCAGCACAGGGTCCGAGAGAACCTGTAAGGCACACGTATTTACCGATAGATGAGGATGTGAAAAAGCCGTTTCTAGTCCCAGAATTGATGGAAGATCTTGTCTAAAAGTGCTCAGAATTAAGCCACAAGCTATGTGGCACACCAACAGAAAAGAATCATAAACAAAATTTACCCAAAATCTCACTGCGACATTACTTTTTTCTTAATGTTACCGAACTGTATTGATTTCCTACTTGTCAGGCGTCTAGGTTCAATGTCCTTATTCCTTATGAGAACTTACAAATAGTCAGCCCTTGTTATTCATATGCCTAGTGATTTAATAAACATACACATAGCCTTCATATGTTGAGCAATACAAATTCTTTTGCAGATGACGGTTGTTTTTTTGCAATCATAAACT